>NC_136646.1:9945813-10120813 GCF_949748355.1 Melanostigma gelatinosum
GCAGAAATTCTCCCTGAGATGAAGAAGTGACTTTATAAGTGTCTTCTACATGATTTTCACCCGACTGATACTCTTTGTACTGTAGACAAAGATAGAAAACATGTACAAGAAGGAAGAAAAATGACATTCTTCTCAGCGTATCTGGGCTCTGCAAAGGAGGGAGACGGGTCTTAAACAGTTCCTGAAAATGTTTGGAGGAAGGCCTGATGACGACAATCGAAGTAAGCCCATGAAATGAGATTCAGGTCAATCTGCCTTTCAGAGAATCCTTCCCAGTGTCCAATTAGTTCGACACGCCGGCTTCTTAAAGTCTTACGTGAGGCCGACACACAGAATTCACAGCTTCCCTGGAAAGACTCCAAAAACACAAATAGATATTTGCAGAAACAATGGAAAGGACAACTCGCCATTAAAAAATGTGTTTTTGTTGAAAGCAAAGTGACAGAATAAAGCCAAAGTTACTGAAAGCAACGCACATCAGTCAATACGCTGACAACTTACAAGAAACAGCAGCCTGTCCTTCTGTACGGCTTATTAACCAGCAGAGACAAATGAAGAATGAAAAAACATACTCATCAAATAGAAAGAGAATATATTTACTGCAGGCAAATCCATGTATTAAAGAAATGGCGCTGGTTGCCATGAAAGTAAGAGATTTAGGCAAAAAACTGAAGGGATTTTGCACTTCAAAGCTTGAAGAAGCGTGGCAGATGGAAACGCAGACCGTGTTTGCATGAATGAGTAAAATCATTAGTCGCATTTGAAGTGAATTTCTGTAAGCCATGCCTGGGAATTTCAATGGAGAGAGAGAGAGAGAGAGAGAGAGAGAGAGCGAGAGAGAGAGAGAGAGAGAGAGAGAGATTTTAATATCCAATATTGATGCAACAGAAACAGCAGTGATTTCTTCATGAATAATGTATGCAGCTCCATCTGAAAGCAGTTACAAAGTAGCATCATCAAGAGGTGTATCAGATGTGGCAGATGACATTGATCAGGAAAACGACTCGGGACACAACACCGAAATATAAAATGGAAGAAATAGAAGATTGTTCCATCAAGGCCGTAAGAAATGAAAATGAACTTCACTGATGTGGCGGATCAAACAGAGTGAGGAACCTTTCAAGAGTAGGTTTTAAGAAGAGATTGCAAACAGGATGACACTACGGACTCGTTGAGGCTAATCAAGCTGTTTTTTGGTCGGAGTTCTGCAACTCTGACACAGTGTTGGTCCAGTCTGGAGGATCAGGAGGTCCTGAGTCAAACCATCACACAGTTAACAGGAGCCGGCCAGCCAGAGGAGATAGACTCTCGTCTCCTGTGGATGAAAGTCTTGCCGCAGTATTTTGAACTGACTGGAGTCACAGCGGTGTCTCGTGTGAAAACAGGTGCTGGATCAGAACTACACTGAATCACATACACATGTGTTTACGTGGGTGAAAATGGAAAAATAACTCTGTTACAGACAGACACGCAGGAGCAAAGAGTAGCCCACCAATCTGTGATGCATGTAACTTCAGGTAAATGTGTGTGTGTCACTTACACAATAACTCCCAACCAGCTGGTAGCCTGCTCATGCTGTTGCTAGGGGATAGGCCTACATGGAAAAACAATAATGTATGTAATTATGTATATATACACAGAGCGAGAGAGAGAGCGAGAGCGAGAGCGAGAGCGAGAGCGAGAGCGAGAGAGAGAGAGAGAGAGTAAGCTAGCTAAGAAATTGAAACAGTTGGCAAAGGTAACGGATAAATGGTTGAAATATGAGCGAAAAGTAAAACAAACAGTTGACATCGTTAGCTGAAACGCTGATGAATGAACAGTTGCAGTATAAGCTAAAGGAAACAGTTGAAACAGTTCAACGTTTTAAACAGGTTAACGGTTGAAACCTAACGGGGCTGTGAGCACATGTTAAAAAAAACCGGAAGCACTGACTTAGTGTCCGTGTTGAGGTCAGAGGTCAATATCCCATAAATGCCCCGTCAGCAAGTGCTGGGATGAGGAAGTGTCCCATGTTTAAGCTGTACATCTGCTGCATACATCGCTCTCTGAACGAGCCGTACGACTGTCAACACCAACACTGGTGACCTCATATTCACCCAGACAGTCTGAGACATGTGAGGATACGTGTGGTTCACGCACGAGACTATTATTAAAGGTGCGTCATCAAACATACATTTAAAATGATATTTTAACACTCACCCCATGAAGGCTTGAAGCGTGGCTGTAGTTTCAGGAAACCTTCTTGAATCCCCCTTACAGCATAAATCCACTTCTCTGCTGTATTTTCTCCAATAGATGTTATTATTATGTAGCCATACAGCGGATATATTTCACCCATTAGCGGGTGCAGAGCGGATCAAAGCACAATGAAGGGTTGACTGGAAGCTGAGTGAATGTCAATGTGTCTGGTGTGTCTTTCCCTGACACCCTAAATTCTATCTTTAAAAAAAGGGACGATTTTAAAACGGTTTGCGTTAATGGTCACGTTTTCCTATTTTTGAGAAGATGGCTTTGAATTTACACACATAAATGTGTCTCGGACACAAAGCACGAGTTCAGCATTTGAGTCCAAAGCGACACTCGAGACTGTGGTTCGGTCCTGTCTCGACACTTTTTGGTAAAAAAAAACCCAAAATAAAATGTAAATAAAACGTGCATTCATGAGCTGAGAATACTCGTGGTCTCTTTGAGCTTTTTGCGGAGTGGCAAGCAAACCTCCATACATCCAACACATGTAGGTTACTGTATGCCTGCACTGTATACGGTGGTACTCAGGCCAAAAGGGCTCGGACGTAAGGAGAGTATGGCTTCCTCTGAGTATGGCTTCCTCTGCCTGCACATGAGCTTCATGAAAGAACAGATTTCTTTGTTGAAGTCGTACTTAGCTGACGTTTGACATGCTGTAAAATGCCGCCCGTGAAGCTGAACACGCCAGCACAGGACTCCCTGCGTCACATTGCTGCCCCAGTGGTACTTTTCAATACTAAGTCCCTTCGTTCATCTAATTAGTGGCCTGTCAGCCTGATCCAGCAGACAGAAGATGAGTTTTGAGATGAGATTACTGTGTAAAGATGTTAACATCTCACCGCGTAGCTTTAGTTCGGTCCAGTTCATTGTTTTTACTGAGGAGCCTCGCTAACAATCTGCCGGCATACAGCCATTAAAGATGGAGGCACAATTATGAGCATTGTGCTCATACATTCATGAATTCAACATTCATGTTCCCCAGAGGAAGAATCCTCATGACTCTGGTGATCCTCCAGCTAAATGTTAGCCAACATGCTAAAGAAACATGGTCAACGTGGTTAGCATCATACCTGCTAAACATCAGCATATTAGCATTGCCATTGTGAGCATGTTAGCGTGCTGACTTTAGCATCTAGTTTAAAGCACCGCTGTGACTACAACAGCCTCATCTAGTCCCAATTTATTCATCTTTTAGCAAAATATACATCAAGATAGAGCATGAAGAACAAAAGAATGGCACAAGGAACAGAGGCGACCGAGGCCTTCTTCTTTCCCCGGGTCTGTGTGAGTTGGTGGTAAAGTCTGTCAGTCTGTAAACGTCTCTTTGGTTTTAAAGACTTCCTGGTTGGATAATTTGAAGAACAACAACGTCTGCTTACGTACCTTCCCGTCAGCGCTGTGTGGTTGTGTCATGGCTTTTCTTTCTCAGGAGCCTTCTTGTCCCGCTTCCAAACAAGCTAATCCGGGTATCCTCCCTGTAAATCAACACTTTCCACACGCAGAGGCCAAATCATGAGGATCATTATATCACACCAGTTTAGATGTACTGTACTCATCAGCCATGGTATCTTCTAATGTAGTCCTAAATATTTTACCTTTCCTAAAATACTGTAGTTAAATGAAGTTAAAAATACTGGTCTGTGAGGATTTTCTGCCTTCTCGTGTGGAGGCATGAAGTCGAAGGCAACTGGACCAGCTGTTCGTTCAGTTTGATGACGATTCTTCCGGACCAAACAGCTGCGTTTGATTTAGCACAAATGTGATGTTTGACATCATGATGGGGGAGAGAGGGAGGTCACCGACACTTGTTGCTGATTAACAACACTTTAACATGAAGAGAGGTCAGGCAGCATGGCTGTTCAGCTCACAGCTAAAACCTGATTATTGCAGTGATTCATCAAAACACTTTTTAAGTACCGTCAGTGCTCAAAATGCATTACAGAAAGAACAGAACTGCTGGTTTTAAGATTCCCTTTTCAATCAAATTCAAAGTGTCAAGAGACCATATTTGAGACTGTAGTTTGACGTCTGTTTACGTGAAAGCAGCATCTCACATTGACCTCACAACAAAGCTCATCGCATGCGTGCTGGGGTTTAGAGGGATGAGCCCGATCGGATCCTTCCAGATAGACCTTTGATGCCGTCCCCACATTAGGTTGCGCCGCCTCCCAGGTAGGGAGGGCAGCGGAGGGTGGCATGATGGGAACAAGGACAATCAGAGTCAGGGAGGGGAGGTGAGGGGGGTCCCATGTGACTGGAAAGAGGAGGATGTGGGGATTAGAGATGGATATATAAAAGCACAACACGGAAAACTATCTCTCTGATCAGAGATCGGCGGTGGCCTCTCGGGATATCTGTGACAACAGGTGAGAACAACCGTATCGACTTATGAAGGACTTTCTTTTCTTTTACTTCAATCATAACTTTGATAATGTTTTCATGGTAATAGAAACTACTTGTGCACTGCTTCAAGGCACTGAGCTCATCGACAATGGAAGATTTCAGATGAGGACCACTTAAGAGTTTGACGATAGGGATTTAATGCCGATATGACTGAAAACTCTGACGTGTTTGTACGTGATGTGTGTAAAAGAAGGACTCTTGATAGGCAGTCAGCAGAATCTTAAAAGGAGAGGACAGGTGTGTGTGTTTTCTGATGCCCGGTGTAAAGAGGATTGGCTTCAGCGGCACAGCAGCAGATGACTGATAACATGTTGGGCAGCGGCCCAACAGACTTTGTGACCCTCGCTTACGGGGCCCCTAGATCTGCCGCGGCAGGGGGCACATGTAGTCGAAGTTACATAACGTGCCGCGGCAGGGTGCTTTCCGCCTCTGTCAAATTGCCCGACCAGGATTACCAGAGTCAGATGTCACAGGAGGAACAAGAGCTCAGACAGGATACCGCTTGAGATCGGGATGCAGATGAGGACGGGACAGGACAGACGGGGGACGTACGCAGGTCCAGTCGCGGACAACAACACCGTGACATGTGTCGTGATGCAGCCTCACTAGGTCAGCAAGAGAAAACAATTCACAGATGATGTCGCTGGAATAGTTTGTAATTCAGTAATCAGTCTCCTGATATATCTTAAGTATCAAACATCAGCGGTTGAATTCGAGCTGAAGAGCTCATGGAAGAGTCAGAGGTCCCACTGATGACGTCCCTGTTGCTCAAGAAGGCAAGTGGACCGCTGCGGAGCGGAGTGGGATTAGAGCTAATCTGCATGATCTCTTCTGATTGGCATTGAGGGCTGGAAGGAAACGGGATTAACAGAGGGCAGAGAGAGAGAGCGAGAGAGAGAGAGAGAGAGAGCCACAGGAGTCAACTGTGATCTCCGTCTGATGTCACCTTTCTTTTGGAGACCCTCAGCAGACATGAACACCGCCCCCCCCTGCAGGAAGCGCCCTGGCCCCCGGCGTAACGGCCGGCCCCACCACACCCAAGAAGGGACCACCCAAGTTCAAGCAGAGGCAGACCCGTACATTCAAGAGCAAAGCCCCGAAGCCAGGCCAGAAGGGGTAAACGAAAAAAAACCATGAATCATATTTATACATCGATTTATTTGTAGTCAATGCAAAACAATCACATTCAGGCAGCTCACCTCTTTTTGCTTTCTCTCCTTGCAGCTTTGGCGACGATATCCCCGGCATGGAGGGCCTCGGCACAGACATCACAGTGGTGTGCCCGTGGGAAGCCTTCGGCGACATGGAGCTCAGCGACTTGGCCAAATACGGCATCATCTAAACCGGCTGCCTCCCGCCTTCCTCGCCTGCGTGCACCTCTCCTCCGTCCGGCCCTCGGTTTTTATGGAACACCTACATGAAAGATGAAATATCATGGAATTCATCTCAAGCAATAAATATGTCAAACAAAGGGAAACAAAGAAGAATCATGATTTACTGTCACTAATGAGGATCTAGGATGCGATGCAAAATGAAGGTATACTCTCCAAACGTTTCCCAGCAGTCCTCTCATTCAAATTGATGACATTTCCTTCTGCCTCTTAAGTCCAATGCTGTCCGAGCACATCTAATAATAATTACCGCTCATTTTAAGGCTTCCTGACATCGACACACTCCCACGTGGCTCTTTGTAGGACAAGCAAAACAAATCATGGCATTAACAAGATACAGTGTTCTCTCTCATCTGACAGGGAAGATAAATCATCTGGTGTCGTAAGTATAAGACCCAGCTCGCACATCACACCCCTAACAATATTCAAACAGTAAATCCTTACGATGTTATGTCTCTCTGTTAAAAATACATGCTATAGAATAATATAATTATTGCCTACTTTTGAATACTGTATATTAGGAGTCTACAGCCATGCTAGCTGATCTGTGAGGCTGTAGCAGAGCTTTGAGCTAAATGCTAACATGAGGACGTTTCAGTCAGCATGTTCACCATCTTGATTTAGCGTGTTAGCATGCTAACATGTGCTGACTAGCATTAAAAACAGCACACAGCTGAGGCTGATGGGAATGTCGTTTAGTTTTGCAAATATCGAGTGCTGCAGGAATGATTTCTAAAACCCTGAAATGAGTCACTCGGCTCGAAGTCAGTGAGTGATTTGAATGGGTTCTTTGGTTTGACAGCTGAAATAAGCTCTGAGGTTTTAATGTGAAACACGTCAGTCATCACCCCTCAAGAGAATTCACTTTAAAAAGGCGGTTGCTAACAAGTGGCTGAATGAGACTACAAAACGTCATCCCGCCTGTAGTCCACCTTCACGGCCTTGTTGTGTCGACTCGCACTCATGTGACCGTGGTGTTTGTTTGTTTATAGCCTAACTTTAGCTTTCTTACTTCTGCTGAACGCAATCACGCTTCATCTCATTAGTGTTTTTCATTTGTGAAGATGATCTTGCGGAACAAGACGTGCGATAATCCAGAATCCAATGAAAAACTCCCAGTGGCTTCTTGCCGAGGGAACCGGTGCGATGATGACTTCCTGGTTGGCCGTCATGAACCAAAGGAATCGGGCCAATTGAAATTTTGACCTGTTTGTGCGAGATGAAAAAGTTAAAAGGGTCACCCAAGTTATCCCAGTTCATCCTGAGGTGGAAATGATTGTCACGGCAATCCATCCCACTGTTGAGAGAATGACACGAGGCTGGACAAAACAACAAACACCCCTCAGGGAAAGTCGGTCAGATTCATTGAACGTTTGTACAAAATCCGTCAGCAACTCATACAATAGTTGTTAAGAGGGTTTGTCTTTCAAAACAGCGACCTGCTGTCAGCGCTGAGTGACAGATGATCCCTACGCAAACACTCCACTTGTGTGAATTGTGTGGGACACTTCAAACACATGACGTCATGTTTGAATTCCCCGGGTGTTAGGTGACACATCGGGGGAGACTTTGGGGGTTTGAAGCATTCTGTATCGATAGACTTTAATTAATCGTGTCCCCCGTGCGACACACACACTTTTACAGATATACTGTGTGTGCACACACACTCTGCTCCTGCAGCAAACAGGCTTGCAGATTAGAAAGACACGCATGTGTTTTGCAGAGCGACTATACAGTTGAAGAAGGACCACACCCTGTAAACTCTTTACTTGTACGGGCACGAGTTGAGGCGTTACGTATGGACTTGTAAAAGACAACAGTTGAAAGCACTCTTCCCCCCCGAGGGTAACTCGCCACTTCCAAATGTTGTTGCCTGTGATTTGCCAGTAACTAAGGTGACGGTCCGGTTCTGCTCTGTATCCCGATGAGTCAGGTGGACTCCCTCAGACGAGACTCTCACCCCATTTTCGTTTCACATGAATAAAAACACGTTACCGAGATCCGGGATGCAAATTCTTATGGATTCACAACGTAGGGAGGAGTGAACTCTCTCCCTCCCTGTGTGTGTGGGTGTGTGTGTGTGTCATCCCCCTCCAGGTGTGTGAGCCCCACCTATAGTGTGAGGGAGGGACACAGGGACACAGGGCTCTGATAGGAAGGTAAGAGTATCGGGGTGCAGGTTTCTCTGCTCTTACCCAACCTGTTGATGCAAGGAGAGAAGCAACCTTCTCTCCCCGGGTGGCTCCAGCGACCTCAGCGACTCCATCGCGCCCCACTCGTCCTCTCTTGCTGTTTCCTGGGGGCTGGCAGAGACAGAGACATGGCATCAGCAGAGGAGGCGCATTGAAGCCGCCCCGTTTGGCACAACGCTTCCAACCAAACTCACAAATCGAGGCTTTCACGGTGCGATTTGGAAGCATTTACTCTCACGTCCCAAAGCGTAAAGGGTAAGTTCACCCTCTTCTTTTCTTTATAAAGATGGCCTCTTTGTGGTTTGCTTTTTTAATAGTTTAAGTCATAGTCACCAAACATGTATTCTATTAAACATCTATTTGTCCTTAAATAAAATACAAATTTCTGGAATTCTTGTGCACTCCGTGTTATCAGTTGTGTTTAATAACAGCTGTTATCTTTGACTAAAGAATTATCATGAAAATGGCATTAATAAGCCGAGCCTTTATATTTAGATGGGAGTAATCTCCTTCCAGCCATTGTTTTACAAATCTTGACCTGCAAAGATGAAGGCCAGTGTGGGGGCAAAGTTGAGGTCCGGGGTCATAGTCACGGAGTGATAGTCCTGCTAAAGGTCGTCTTTGATTCTCAAACAAAGGCTCAGTCACAGGCTGGAGGAAGCAGCAATCATCTATCAGGAGCGAAGATCTCTCACCTCCAATCTGAACTGCATGTAAACTGTCTGTGTGTGTGTGTGTCCATGTCTGTCTGTGGCAGTTTTATGAGCTGATGCAGCGGAATAGTTACCTTTCATGTCTCGCCTCCATGTTGCAGTCGTTTCCCCCTCCCCCTCCTCTCTCAGCGTTGAACACTCCTCTGCCTTGTTCTGGCATGTTTATGCGCTGCCTCCTCCTGCGCTCATGCTGTCAAACCGCTTTCCCCCTTTTCCTGTTTTCCACGCTGTGACCTCTTGTGTTATCCTGTCATCCATTTCACCCATGCTTGCTTTCAGAGCCCTCAGTCAATGTCAACGTGCTTAAAGGAAAACGTGTACTTCAGTTTGGTGTTGTTGAAATTCTTTGTGCTTCTTGTCTCAGGACAAAAGATCTTCTTTATCGAAGGACTGGATCCCCAAGTGGATTACTAACTAAACATGAAAATGGCCTTTTTATCCGAGATGCACAAACCCCTGTTCCCCCTGGTTCTCCTCTTCTACGTCCCTCTCACTTGTCTATGCCAGACAACCAACGACAATTCAACCAACACCACAAGCACCTCGCCCCAGAAGGGCGTGCCAGGCTGCGGCAGAGAACTGAACCACATCTACAGGTACCTGTGTGACCGCCGGGCAGCGTGGGGTATCGTGCTGGAGACCCTGGCCTCTTCAGGCTTCCTGTTCAGCATGTTCCTCCTCTTTGGCCTGCTGCTCTGGTCCCTGTGGATCTGCGTTTCATCAAAGAACCAGCGCAGCAGCATCGGCGGCACGGTGGCCTGCATGTCCATGTACTTGTTGGCCACAGCGGGGATCTTTGCCATCACCTTCTCCTTCATCATCCGCCTCACCCCTCAGACCTGCCCCACCAGGCTCTTCCTCTTCAGCGTGCTCTTCGCCCTGGCCTTCTCCTGCCTGCTGGCTCGCTGCCTTTCTCTGCTGGGCTTCGCGGCGGCCCGCGGCTGGGGGGAGCCCGCCCTGGCCCTGGGGCTCTTCACCGTGCAGGTCATCATCTCTACCCAGTGGATGATCGTAGTGCTGGTCCGGGACAAGAAGCCCTGCGAGTACAGCCACGAGGAATTCGTCATGCTGCAGATCTACGTGCTGTGCCTGCTGGCGATCGGCCTGATCCTCTCCCTGCACTACCTGTACCGCTCCTGCTTCACGTACAGCTACACGGGGACCGCCCCCCAGCAGGGCCGAGCACGGGCCGCGCTGCTCTTCCTCACGCTGCTGGTCTCCGCCTGCATCTGGGTGGTGTGGATCACGATGCTCGTCAGGGGAAACCCTGAGGTGGACCGCCGGCCGCGGTGGGATGACCCGGTGCTCTCCATCGCCCTGGTGACGAACGGCTGGGTGTTACTGATGGGCCACGGGCTGTCCCAGATCGCCATCTTCTGCAGGGGGGAGGCCAAGTCCAAGGATATCCCGCTGAGCTTTGCAGGCTGGACCAGCCCCAGTGCCGACATCACGGGACGGGGCAGCCCGAAGGAAGGGCAAGAAAACGGAAGCTTTGACAGTGAAAGTGAGAAGAGTAGAGGTGAGAAGCTTTCCTCATTGGCCTAACTGAGCGGCGCTCAACTGAAAGGTTGCGAATCGTGCAAAGGGGCGAAGCTAGACGAGGGGTGTAAAAATTATTAATGCTGCAACTGTCAATTATATTCTCAATCGATTCAGCAATTAATTTCGATTCGGTTCATAAAATGTCATAAAATAGTATAAAATCCCCATCACAAGGGGACATCTTCACATTGCCTGTTGGGTCCGAACCAACAGTAAAAAACTAAAGATATTTAAAGGTGCAATAAACAGGATTAAGAGCATTAATGTAGCAGCTAACAATTATTATCTATGTACAGATATAGTGGAGCAATGTCTACCTGAGCAGAGAATAAAGTCGCCCTCCTTCTGTGTGTGTGTGTTGTAATCTGAGCTTCTCCTTGCTTTGTTGACATAGCCGGGACAACCGCGAGTGCTTTTAGTGCATGTGAGCGTGCATGTGAGCGTGCCCCGCTGGTTAGCTCAATGCCACCGCTCTGCACGGCTCTCGTATGATGGTTACAGCCGATAACGCCGTCATGGCACCCCACGCTCCGGTTCCCCCCTCAGGTAAACACTGTTAGCTCTGTCAGCGCTGCTAGCTGCTAGCCGCCGGCTCAGGTGTCTCCATGTTGGGAGACGTTTGAGAGGCAATTGAAATGCTCCCAATCCCGTATTTAGCACCTTTTAATTTCATAACAAATGATAAAACGACTGCACTACAAGAGAAGAGTTATGAAGTTGGAAAACTGACTTTAACATCAGTTGCACAACAATAACCATCTGAAGTTTGCTAACGTTAGCAAACATTAGCCGCTATAAACTAGTGGTCATACCAGTCCAAGTAAGGCTGTAGCAGCAAAAAAAACCTGAGATTGTTAAATTAAGCATTGGTTTGTTTTTCTGCTTATGAATTCAACTTTTTTTGTAAAGGAAAAAAATTATTTTACTTCAGTCTTGTTTTTAAGGCCTTTTTTGTCCACTTCCTGTACAAATAACACAGCTAAATTGTAAAAATAAGACTCTACAAGCGAACAAAAGAGAAAAAAACACTAACATGGAGCCGATGTCCAACATTACAAAGTGATTCCCACTATCGACTGTGGGAAGTGTGTCTTCCGTTGTGACGAAGAGCGCGTAATGGACCGATAATGAGCTAACTGGATGGCGTGTCTCCCTTCAGGCAGGAGGACTGAGCAATCTCTGCGATCGCCCTACGAGTCTGAATTCTCCGTGACAGTGAGTATTAAAGCATTAGGATCAACAATCTGACTTTGCAGACGCCTACAATTAAGAGCTGTGACCTTCTCCCCTGCTGGGGGCAATTCTAGCCGAGTCACATTGTAATGTTAATGAACGTTCATCACGGCTTTCTATGTTTCTGTGTGTTTCAGGAAATCGACCCCGACAGAGATTACACCATTCCTCGCCCGCAGACCACCAACTACCTGGAACCTTATGATGAATATTGAATAAAATCATTTTTTCTGCTTCTTCCACCACACTGATAGATAACACTAAACTGTAGGTAACTCATGCACTGATCTGTACTTGTTTTTTCTACCTTTTTTATGTGCAAATGTAAATACTTTGTTTGGTGTCATAAGAGTTATTTCAAATGTGCCAGGATGTAAAATATTGTGTCCCAAATAAAAAAAATAAAAAAAATAAAAAAAAGAGACTCAGCAGAATGACTCATCTGCTTGATTTTCCCCGTGGAGGCTGGATGGGTGCAGATAGTCCAGCTTTATTATGGTGGGAAATCCACATAAAATGCTTCGTAGAAGGGAGTCATCATGACTGTGTGTGTGTGTGTGCAGCTCTGAGATGGTATATAACAGCCCCAAGGTGATAGAGGAAGTGTGAAACTGTCACTCTGAAGGTGCCAAACTGCTGAGAGGGGCAGAGGCCTCTGTGAACAGCAGAAAGGAGGGATGAGAGAGGAAGGGAGACAACCCAGGAGACCCGTCAGCAGCGTGGTAGACGCGTGCCATCACTGATTAACGGCTTCATATTCAGAGTTAAATCACAGTCGCTGGGTTTTGTCAAGTGAAAGCAATGGATGTGTTCCGCCTGCATAAAAAGATGGCAGGCGTACAAGGTGTGGCTCTCTACTCTGACACATGCAGGTGGTCTGAATAAAAGATGAATCTATAAATGATGTGCTTGCTATGAAGCTTCGTGTCTCCCCACTCACAGACTGCACAGATGGCGCACCAAAAGCTCTAAATGAGAGTCAGTGCCATGGCAGCAGGACCGGAGGCTCCACCAACACTCAGGGAGCAGGGATGCAGTACCACACTTCAACCACCAGGGGGCAGTGTTTAGACGCACCGAGACAAAACCTGCCTGAACTGACTGCTAGACTTTCACTGTCTGAAAGAACAGGCCTGGCAATAGAACACCGTATAATAACGCATGCCTGTGAAATGATTGAAGTAGTAGAGTATACAGCACGATTTAAATCCAACGACAGGAATAGCTTCGACTAGATTCAGCCTGTTATGTGGCCTGTAGTGAGTCCGACACCCACAAAAAAGGTCAAATCCTCACTTCAATAGATCCAATCTTCAAACACGACCCCCCTCCCCCTCTCTTATCAGACGGCCTTCAATCTATTCTTCCAATGAGCCCAACTCCAAATACTCAGAGTGCATGCCATCAAACTGCCAATTGGCCTCTTGTGCATGAGAGCAATTAGCAGGGAGATGAGGTTTCCCGCCACATCCAGCCCATTAACGGCCATCTACTCCAGATGCAATTAAAGATTGTTCCAGATCCTCCATCCCGACCTCTCCCGTGGCAGCGATGAAAAAGTTGGGAGGTGGAGCTTATCTCGCAGTAGTTTTTTTTTGGTTAGTGCAACCCAGCCGAGCGGGCGTCAATGGCCGTTACCTCCATCCATCACCGGACTCGCGCTGGTTTGTGCCCAGTGTGAGAAGTGAATCTTGGTTTGGCCTCTAATCAAAAGGTTGCAACATGCCGCTCAGCTCCTCCGCCTTTGGAGAAGTCTCTCTCCTGATTGGGTAGACTCATTCCAGACGAACACTGGAGAGAAAACGATGATCGTTACGCATGCGCGGGAAGGAAATGTCAGGATGGTTAGAACCAAACCGCGTGTACCTGGGAGCATCACCTCCTTCATATATAAACCAATGATATAAGAGCTATGGTGCTGAGGTAATAAGCAGTCACAGACCAGTATAAAAACCAAACAGTTTATTTATTATATACATTCAATAATAATGGAGAATAAACACAAGGATGGCAAAAAATAAAACATTATGTGAAAATACATGTCACTTATTGGAAAAAACAGAATCACTTGGATAAATGAGCTTTTAAGAGCATGTGACTAACAAAACAAAAAAACACATGCAATTCAAACTCATTCATGAGATCCCTGTACACAAACTCCCACTGGGTTGACTCGAGCACAGTGCGGGGGAGGGGGGGGGGGGGGGTCAGCGGCTGAGGAGAACCTCTGCTCTCATAGTGTGTGTGCGCGTGTAGGTATATGTGTGTGTGTGTGTGCGCTCCAGCAGCCCTAGATTCGCTCCAATTAGACCCAGCACACAGTCACCGCGGCCTGCTGCTCGATAACGATTACGCCGCCTCGACCGGGCAGCGCGAGGTGGAGACTCCGCTAAACGAGCATCTGCACGTGGCCGGTTCACCGTCCTGCTCTGGAGCAGCTGCTGGCCGTTCACCAGCCTCACGCAGCGCTGCGCGCGTGACTTGTTTCTCTCTCTCCCTATTTTACAGCAGAATAATCATTAGGCGGGGTGGGGCCGTGTCGTTAAGGTGAATGTTCTTGAGTTGTATTGTCATTATAAAAGTAAACCACGGGGGGGGGGGGCCTAGACGTGCCAAATTAAACGCCACACATCCCCGACACGGCTGGTGATCACAGCAGCGGTTACAGAGGCGCAGAGCGGCGATAACCCGGATTATTGAAGCGGCTCCCGCAAAGCGACTTGGCCGCTTGCCTCAACAGACTCTCTACCTCTCTCTTCACCTCGCATCACATCAGAGTCCTTTCCACCTCCTGCTATGTAAACACCCTCCTTTCCTCCCCCTCCTCCTCATCTTCCTCATCCAGCACGATGATTTGAAATTCATGCACTACGATGAAAAAGGGTTCTCTGGCTGACGGCCTTCCTCTCTCACAAAAGCATGCATAGCAACTCTTCTGATAATACTTGTAAGGAATAATAAGACGAAAAAAAAGAAGAGGTACTGCGCGTCAGAAATACTCATTGGACCTACTGCACAGTTTTCACAATCATACAAAAACATTACCCCCCCGCACTGTCCGTGCCCCCTGAAAAGAGAAAAGACAGCAGGGGACGTTGTTATCCTGTCAGCTAATGATCAATGGCTCAGCTTCTCACCTTCACCGGCACAATGTCCCTCCACTAACCTCCCAAGCATTGTTTCATTGTTCCAAAAGGTGGCCGCCGTTGGGCCACAGGGCGCGCTCCACATTGTTGTGGCCGTCTCCCCTCCGTGTACTTTGCCAGTTATTCGGCCCTAATGGAAAACGTAACACAAAATATCCGCTCCAGACCCTTTCTGCTTATCCCTCATGACTCAATCTGCTCTGATTTCCCTTGTCTGCAGCAAAACACCTCCGCACTCCACAGCATGTGTCGTGCGTTCTCTAAAAAGGGAAAAAAGGCCAATAAATGAGTGTGAACTGAACTCAATTTAACCGGGTTGTTGTTTCTCCGTTTGTGGGTCAGAATTCCCCAAATTGCTGCTCTGTCTCTTGTTTTTATTGTAGACGCTGCTTCAATGGCATTTCCCGGGGTGCTGTTTCAACACTGTGCTGAAAGATGCAGCTTCAACCCACAGATTAAAAATATATATATAAAAAATAAAAAGGCACAGAAAGAAATGTATCAACCACAAAACTAAGAAATACATCAGGACCCCAAAAGAAAATGTGCTTTCTTCAGAAAATCTTTGGAACCAAAAAAGGCAAATAATATCAATAACATGGTGAGAGTATACGGAGATGTGATAAATACAGGACAGAGACGTTAAAACCATAAGGCCCGAACAATCCCAGAGAGCATCACGACGGCTTTAAAAATCCAAAAACCATGTGGACATGTGGCGTTAAAAAAACAACAACGAGGAATATAAATAGTAAAATGATAAATTCTCATTACTCCATCACAGGACTGCAACCTCTTTGTTTCCAATGTGTTCTAATCTGGGCCGTTCTGTTGGGATCTGCTTGTTCTGCCGAGTTTCAAACACACGGAGCAGCTCTGCCTCACAGCAGAAATATCTCAATTGGCCAGGAGGGATTCCCATTTGGCTGACTGGCACATGATTCGTTTCCCAGCGTGGGTGTTCCTGCTTCACATCTGCTAAATCTAGTTTTTCCGATTGGGTTCTTCGTCCGTCTGACCCGCTCCGTTTCGCCGTCACGGCCGGAATGTCTGACGGTTTAGGAGACACCAGAGAAAATGGGGCCGGGTGAAAGAAGCAGTGTGAGGGGGGGGGGGGGGGGGGTTCTCATAATGGACAAACGTAGCGTAGATGACTGCGCGTCCCGTCTTAGTGTTGCAGCTACAGTAATAGATGTGAAGACAGTGGACAGTTCGTCCACGTTACATGACATTTCTATGCAAATTCTTATCGGTGGCGGCAAAACTAAACAGACGAAAGACAAGCTGAGGTAATGCAGAAAAAAAAGTCACTCCATTTTTTCCCCTTGTCATTTCCCCCGTTTTTTAGATTTTTTTTTTTTTTTCAACATTAGCTGTTTTTCTTGTGTTTCCTTTTAAATTCGGCAAAAGTGAAATGTTGGAAAAATGACACAAAAGAGGCGTGTCTTTTTCTCCCATGCAGTGTTCGTCGTCGCGGTGGTTTTTCTGTAGACCAGATGTCTCCCGGTTCCCTCAGGCTGAACGTTGTGTATCTTCTGAATCGAACCGCCCGGAGCTTCATTATTGTGTAGTGTTTAAAAAGATCAGTTCGGGTTCAAAGACTTGTCGGAAAAAGGTGTGCAGGACCACACAGGATGAGCAGTCTCTCTCCTTCCAGGTCCCGTAGTGTTTTAAAAAGCATCCTAAATTGTGCCCCCGTAGTTCAAAGGGCTGCAGCTCTCTGATGTGGGACTCGCTCCCTGGCAGGTTTGTCGTTGATTTCCGCGTCAGCGACGCACAGAAGAGTACAGAAACAGAGTTTGAGTTGTAGGATGTGGCGAATGACCTCCATCGCCACGAAGAGAAAGACAAAAAAAAAAAAAACACACACGAGTCGTCACTATAGTCCGCCTGCAGAGACATGATGGAGGGAGGGGGGGGGGGGGGGGGGGGGGGATGCTGCCGAACAAAGAGCTTGAAAAAAAAAAAAAAAATAGGGTTTTTGGAGCGATGTGTGAAATTCCCCGGTGGTGATTTTCAGTTTTAGTAAGGAGCAAACCTACTGTATCCTGCCCGGTATAAACTGGCCTGAAAGACACAGAAGGGGACAACAGTTACAACTATGTGTGATCGTTGGGAAGAGAATCTAGTTCATCTAGAAAACGTAGTCCACACTTGAACTACAAATCCACATCCA
The DNA here is from genome assembly GCF_949748355.1 of Melanostigma gelatinosum. Taxonomy (NCBI): domain Eukaryota; kingdom Metazoa; phylum Chordata; class Actinopteri; order Perciformes; family Zoarcidae; genus Melanostigma; species Melanostigma gelatinosum. Next base: position 9,962,857 of record NC_136646.1, read on the forward strand.
TTGAGACCACAAAAAGTCCAATAGTGGATCCAAAGAACAGCCAGAAGTGGACAGAGCCTCTCAATAACAGAAAGTGCTGAGTGTCTTAAAAACACAAGTCATGCGTGTGGTTCACTCACCATGGCTCCCACTCCGTAGGCAGCAGCGGCCGGAGTTAAACCGTGGTAGGGATCTGTAGTGTACACCCGGCCGTAACTAGCAACACACAAGAAATTACACTTTTATTTAATTATTTAAAAAAAAACCAAAAAGGTTCCCTGTAGTGCACGTGATGATACTGATGTAGCCACTCAGCGTTGTTCTCCCCCAAAAGGTGGATTTATATCTGTTGATTCGTGCGGCGTCACTGAGCATGAATGTTCTTACACATCCGGTACGTCTATAACCGGTATCGTCTCTCTGCTATCAAAGAGCCGAGGCATCACGTATTAATCCGGAGGCCTTGGATTCTCTCTTTAGATCGTCCTTCAGCTCTGCTGGTTTCAGACCGTTCTTGTGTTGTACAGTCTGGCGTGTTTGTGTGTCCGGGGGGTTCGACCTCACCTGTCGCTGTAGGTTGCAGCACCGGCGGCCGCTCCGGTTACGGCCGTCGGCTGGGCGTAGCGATACGCGGCGGCGGCTGCGGCAGCAGCATAGCCTCCCTAAATACACACACACACACACACACACACACACATGGCTGAGAGGAGGAAGACACCTGGGCTAATGAGTGTCTTTTGGGTTGGGGGGGGGGGCATATAGAGATAGAATATGCTGATATTTAATTATTTTATGAAGAAATGTTATGAATGTGCAAATTCTACCTCTTTTTTAAAAATGTATTTCATAGATTTTACACCATGATTACTGTATGTTGTTACAGTTTGTAATATTTTTATGCACAATTCAAAGATAAAATTAGAAAAACATTTAAAATAATACTTTCTTTTTTTAAACTTTTTATTTCCTTGTATTCAGTAAACAAAAAACTAATAACCCAAAACGTTTCATCATTTATATATATATATATATATATATATAAAAATAAATAAATATATATACACACACACATTCAGAACTGAATTACAGTGTGTGTCAGTATATTGTATTTCTGTACGGGGAGAGGCGGGGGTGGTGTTGGATGTGGGACAGCAGAGCTTTATCAGTGAGAGGAAATTGGACTGTCGAGGTTGAGTTAGATTGTATTATTACCACTGAGGGACACGGGGTGGGGGGGGGGGGGGTAAGACAAACTGTTCACAGCTGAGGCCGTATAGAGAAAAGCTCATCGTCTCACACTAAAGGAGTCACGACTTCTAGTGGATACATTTATGACAAAAACAACTGCATTTGTTAATATTTGTGTGTTTTTTCACGAGGATTCTGGAGACAGAAAAAAAAGAGAGAAGAAGATGGGAAAAGAAAAAGAGTCACACACACAAACACACCCGCACAAGCCTATGCTGACTAGAAACATCATCCCGCACTGAGACGACATGCATGAGCCAAATTAAACCTAACAAACAAAAACACAACACCACTGCATTTGGACCTGTTTAGAACAGAGCACAACAGAAACGCCCCGGCATTCTGAGAGACACCGGCGGAGGGGGGGGGGGATAAAGCAACCGGGGGTTATTAGGGAGAGATGGAACGAGGCTTGCTGGGTGAGTGGAGGGAAAGGGGGACAGCAGTAGTACTGTACAGTATGTCTGCATGCAGCAGCTGATCACATGCTTCAGTAATCATCGGAGTGGTTAATTCAGGAAGAGGCCGTGTTCTCCTCTTCAACTTGAAAGACATCTCACATCCCAACATTGAATGGACCCGTTCTGTGATATGGTGGCCTCCAATTTATAAGGATATGAAAACCTTTAGTTTAGTATGAACAGTCATGGGTTGCATCCAATTTCTATTTTCCTTTTATGTTAGAGTTTCTCCAAAACTAGGCGACCAGACAAAAGAGACCAGGTTCTCAAAACTACACACTCTATACAATTTAGTAGTTTAGTAAACAAACAAACAAACAAAGCCCTTCCCCACAGTCAAAAAGAGAGCACATTTCAGTGAGTTAGTAGAGAAGTAAAGAAAAAAAGAAAAAAATTCAAAGCAGTGGTCTTTTTGTTTTTAAACTAAAAGACAACATGTTCCAGATCAGATCGGAAGATGATTCATAAGATCAGAGGAGTAAAACAATGCAAACTGTGGGTTTGGTGCTGAGTTGAGCCTACCTGAGGCAATCTGGGACTAAGGACTGAGTCCTGAAACACTAGTCTACAGAGAGAACAGAAACAACCGTTGTCAACCTGGATACACACACTGTTTCATCCGCCCACAGAGCAGCCTCCATAGTGGCGTTTGACAGCCTCCATCCTGTCATTACGATTTCACGGCTATTTTAATGCAAACCCACTTCGACCCCAAGCTGCGTTTGTGTCACAACAACAAAAACAAAAAACAAACAGCTTCCATCATTCACCTTTATGCAGGCAGCTCTGTGCAGTGCATGACTGGGCGCTCATGCAGAATCAGCCCGGACGGGAAAAAAAGAGAGAGAGCGCAGGAGAAACTCCTTTGAGGGGGGGGGAGGTAGAGGGTGTGTTGGTGGGAGGCGAGTTTACTTACATATAAGTCTGCAGCTCCGTAAAACCCATCCTGATACACCACACTGAGAGAAGGAGGAAATGGGAGAGGTGGTGGAGGAGGAGGGGGTGCAAACGGAGCGGTGCACAGTCCCAAAAACCAGAGTGGATGGAGGTCGAAAACAAAAGATGGCACAGGGAGAGAGAGAGGGAGAGAAAAGGAGTTATTTCACACCCATGCAGCATGCAGAGGAAATACAACTTCCATTTGAGCTCCATCACTGAAACCAGAAGCATGAGACGACGGGCTCGTGGGGCTCATACGCTGAGCTCATTGGACTGAAATGAGACCATTATGCGCTGTTGTTCCCCGGCTACCAGAAAACCAAGGCAGTAAAGGGGCCGATGGATCGTTTTATGGCGGTTTTCAGTGGAGCAGATATGGAGAGGGTATTTCCTGCAGCACCGCCCCCCCCCTCCTCCCAATTTTATGTTGTTTAGCTTCATTTGATTATCATCACAGTGAGCAGCCACGAGGCCATCAACCAATCAACTCCGCTTTGATCTGAATATCGTAGCAGTCGCAACCCCATTAGCCAATCATCACAGCACAGCATCAACATGCACAGTGTGCACACTGAGGGGACCAAAAAAAAAAAAGTAGCAAATCTGACTGCGTCTGTGTAATGACTGAGCGTGGTTTGGTGCCTATGCTAATCTGCTGATGGGAGTTTATTCAAATGAACCTTCAACGGTGCAATCCCATCGCTGCTGAATGGCCTGAGAAGTGACTGACAATGTGCCAGTTGGACCGCTGAAGAGAGTGAAGAGTGAATAATGTGCGAGCACGAGAAGCGTGTCAAGCTGCTCAAATAGGATCCGGAAAAAATGATTCGGAAAATTGGTATTCATGAGGTGCTTCCTGAACAAAACACTCGATCCCGACTCGTTTTTCTAAAATTGCGTCGCGTAAAATGCACACCGCAGATCTGGGACGGCTTCGAAGCGCGCGAAGCCAGCGGCTGCGGCTCATAAGCGGCGCCTCTGCTCTTACCCAGGGTAGGTGGTGATGGCGGGCTGAGGCACGGCAGCGCGCACCGCGCTGTAGACGGGCCGGCCGCGGCCCCGGAGGTGGGCGCCGCGGAACGCCGCCGCTGTGGTGGCTGCCGCCGCCGCTGCTGCTGCTGAGGGGTATGGGAACCCTGGGACTGAAGGACGAGAAAGGAGAGTCAGCAGGCGATCTAGGGAGGAAAGGTAACGACGCAGGGCGGGAAAAAAAAAAAAGGACAATGTGAATGGAGGAAATCAGGATGAATTAAGGAGGAAAGAAGGAGTTGAAGGGGAACAGTCCCACTGCAGCCTTGAGGGCTTGCTATCGATTAAAGTGAGGAGAAAAGCTAGGTGGTGCGTTAATATAAATGAAAGGTTGGAGAGTGATTAAAGTGCAAAGTAGGCCGTGGAGAGGATATAACATGTGGGTGAGGGAGACAGTAGAGTGGCCTTACCTGCGTAGATCTCAGGTCCGTACATGGCCCCCATCATGGGACTCAATTTCCACCCCGCTCCTGGTCACACAACAGAGGAAGGGGCACTTGATTAATATGGGGCAGATCACGAAGCGCATTCAATCCTACAGTGTAAGCCCGCTGCACTTACATGGTGAGTGTATATACAAATAAGAAACGATAAAAGAAAGGCACATGGCTTCATGCTGCCTGGCAAACAGAGGGTGCTAAAGAGAGGGGCCACGGCGGGCTGATGGACGACCTGGGCAGAGAGAGCGGGTCGCCGATGGCAAGACTTTATTTTAACCCCGCCCACTTTTATTTTGCATCTATAACACACTATGATGTAGCATTATGGTAACATTATACACATGTCTTCATAGGAGACGTTATTATTGCAACAAATACTACATGTGCTTATAGCTGCATGCAACTACATCTGTAGTGTGTTATAAAACACCTCTTTCTCTCAGCTCACATCACGGCTGGTGGGTGGCGACTAAAACACACGGCATGGTTGTTGGTTGCAGCCGGCCTTACATAACGAGGTCTGACTCTGCTAGTGGAGCCTGTGGGGAGGGAACGCTGCATTTTACATCTGCCCCCCCTCCCCCGCGAGTACATACGCTGTCTCGGATGATGAGGCGGTGTGTGTGTGTGTGTGGGTGTGTGTGTGTGTGTGCAGTCGTTACCGTAAGGCAGCGTGCTGAGAGCCTCTCCGTTAGGGTAGGGGCTGACCATTTTCTTGTTGGTCATCACCCTGGCGGTGGCGTTATTCACCTGGAGGGGGGGACGGGGGGGCAGGCGGTCAGAGACACGGACACTCAGGACACAAGTCAACACAGGACAGCAAAGAAGTGCAACACAGACTCAAACGCAGTGAACGCCATCACAGGGCTGATGTGTGTGTGTGTGTGTTGTTCAACGTGTCGGCCTGCCTTTCTGTGTACTTCTTGGTGCATCTCTCAGAGTGACAGCGCTATCATCCGTGTACAGTTACTGGGTCATTAAACATTAATACTTTTAAATGTCGGCGTCACGTGTAAAATACCGCGCACGCAAACACGTGACTGAATAAACGTCTAAAACGTCGAAGTCACTGGTGTTATACTTTACCGGTGTGATCGAAGAGAACAAACTGAACTCCTGACATGGCTGCTAACTCTTCCAGTGCTCATTACGTGTGTGTAAAAGATGGAGATGGGGGGGCTGTTAGGGGTATTTTTAGTCATCATGCAATTAAAAAAGCCAGTCTATGGGCCAGCTACCCAGTAGAGATGTGGTGGCTCATTGTAAAGGGGGACGAGGGCACAGCAGAGGAAAACTGAGCTGTACTTGTTCATGTTCTTTGGCACGCACGGGTGAAAATATTGTCTATGTATTTTTATTTTTTCCCGGTGTGCGCGCATGTTCCGCGCACGCCGGCTGACATTTCCGTCTAATGCGTCGGCTTTCAATCCAAGATGGCTGATAATCTCCTCTCTGAGCTTCAAAAGGCTCTCACACACTCCGGTCCCTTGATCTATCCCCATCTTCCTTTGATGCGTCTTAAGAGAAGGAGACTGTAGCTCTCCGTAATAACCTGCTCTACGTCCGGCTGCGTGGCGAGCCTGAAGATTAATGACCTTCTGGCTAAATGAGGGGAGAGTGTGCGAGAGAGACAAAGAAGAGGGGGGGGGGGGGGGAGAGAGCGGCCGAGGAATGGAGAGCGCTACACGCCCCACTCTCCATTTAGGAGACCATTAAGGCCTCGACAGCGTCTCTCTCCCTCTCTGAGTCACGCTCTGGATCTGCCAAGCTTTACCTCATTTTTCCCCTCATCGCAAATGGCGAGGTTGCCGGCAAACTATTCAATTAGCCGAAGCTGCAGGACGCGACTGTCCACGTTAATGAACAACTATTCACGGTGACCTTTTCACGAGAAGTTTTATGTTGACTAGCTCATGCTCATGAAGAGTTCGGCCTATGTTAATGGTGTGTGTGTGTGTACAGCGTGTGTGTCATCTGCAATCATCGGAACTGGGTGACAGGAACACATGCAAATCAACAGAATATGGAGGCAAATCTCAAAGTGTTAATCAACATTCAGTCTTTCTCGTCCCACGTTTGCCCTCCCAGTCCGGCCTGAACGACAACACCAGGACAAAATGAAGTCACATTTCCATATGAAACCAAACTTGTGGGGTTTACATACCTAAAAAGAAATATAAATAAAGAAATAAATACAAGGGAGAGAAAGAGGGGGGTGCAAAATACATTTGTTTGACAAAATTAATGAGTCATATAACACAGAGATTACACGCAGCCAAATATGGGCGCAACACATGACCAAGAGTGAGTTACAAACCAAAGTAAAAAAATAAATAAAAGAATTCAGCCAATCAGCAAGCATCGGATGCAGCATAGAGACCAATCAAAACAATCGCAGCACTCCCACATCGAACACGTACGAGACAAAGATGGGACAGATACGTTAAAGAGGAAGGGATGCAGGTGAGAAGGAAAGAGGCGGAGCCAGTCCATGTACACACAAAAATAAATAAACAGGAGAACATAACGATGGAGTGAAGAGAAAGAGGAGGAAAAAAAAAAAACACGTTTACATGAGCAACACAAAAAGATAACCAATAACAATTATCCGTTTAAAAACAAAACATAAATCCCAAGGTGCATCATTCAAATAAAGCAATTAGATTTGGTGACCATTCTCCTGAAAATCTCATTATATGTGGTGGGGTTGAGAAACAGAGCACCAAAGGATGGAGGGAACACACACAGAGAGAGAGAGAGACAGACAGAGAGAGAGAGAGAGACAGAGAGAGAGAGAGAGGTCCTCATTCCCAAAAAAAGGAGAGAAAATCAAATAAACATGAGACACCAGGCATTAGAACTGTGTGTCACAAACTAGGACCAGTACACTACGACGACTAGTACACAGACAATCCACTACGAGAAAACCAAACCAAAGAGAAAAACAACATGGCAGCATAAGAGACCCAAACACAGTACGGTAAACCCCATATCGGTTTTCAAATGCATATGGTCGACACAACACGGATTTGATAAGGGACCACATCGGACTTTTTACATGCATTTTTTTTAAAGAAAAATAAATAACAGTTCCAGTTAAATTTTTTATGGCACCGCAAAAGACTTTTTAAAGTCTAGGTTGTACATTTGGAAAGTTGTGTCGGCGGTCAGGACGAGAGCGCCGCTCTCTCAAAGTCTCTAACGTGTGGTATCATCTCCAACGAGACGTTAAATGTCTGTCGTCGCTCTCTAAGCAGCGTTTTTGGATTATTACAGATACCCCTCAGCACCTTACCTTTTAAATCATTGATGTGAATGAAAGTGTAACTAGATAATGCGACTGGATGGAAGACGTCTCACTCTGTTGGAGTTCTTGGGAGGACAAAGACGCTCCGTCCACTCGTTGTACAGTGGTGTTACAGAGTGAAGCTCCTCTCGCCTCCAGGAATAATGATTTGGCCGAGTGCAAACCGGCCGTCACGTTTAAAAAAAAAAGGAATTTACATGCAGGAGTGACAGCTGATGTTTGTCATCAGTGTTATTATTATGAATTAGTAGTTGACTTCTTTAAGCTAATATCGTCCTCTGGGGAATATTCCGGTGTTTTATCCTTTGAGCTCTCTCCAAACTCGTACTGCGGCTGCAGAAGAAGCAGCTTTGGTCGCTCGTTTGGGAGAGAGTTATTTGCTAATATTTTTGGACTTTCTTAAGACAGGACTAACGTATGAATATTGCAAATGGACGTAAATTCCCTCTAACTGCAATACGGCGCGGCAGATGCTGGCTAGCCACACGCTCAACGTTAACATTGACTCAAAGCCCGGATAAACTCCAAATGCACATTTAAACCAATTGGCTGATATTTGACAAACGCACACTAAGCTAAAAGCAGGCAGGTCAATAAAATAAATAAAACTTTATTACAGCGTTATTTGCTCCGTGTCCAGTCAGAGCAACTGAAGGCAGCAAACGAGGAGCAAAGCTTCGTATCATTTCTGTTGATTTTGGTCTTTTTAAATCGTTGATCAAGAAGATGAATTGTACATACATCGAGTCCAAATGGGGAATTAATCAGATGGATGGCAGATAGCCGTGTCATTGCATGGAGGAGGGTGATTACATTCGGTCATTCCCGGTGAGGTGTTAATGACATGGTGGGGACGGGTATGTGGAGGAAACATTACTGCTAGAATACCCACTCTGGTGAAGGATGCTGTGTCTGTCTGTCTGTGTGTCTGTCTCTGTATGTGTCTGTGATACAGTGTTGTGCGCTGGAATGTTACATAACAGCAGTAGCTTTGTAGGGCGGGGCCTGTCACATTAACATCAGCTGATAGACTAACATTGTACTGTACATACGACTGTATCGAATGCCCATATCAGGGGAGGTGGGGGGGGGGGATCAGTTCAGTGATAGATGTTTGAACACAACTTACCGTTGCCGTAGAAACAGCGAGTGGTTACCGTGGAGACTGACAACAACACACAGAAGTCATCAGGGAAACAGAAAAAATATAATAAATAAAGGAACAAATAATCCCAGGAACAAAAGAAACCTAAATGCCCCCCCCCTCCTCATCCTCCTTGACCCATGTGAAATAAAAAGCTGACAGCAGCAGTGTGACAGCTCAGAACAGAGGATGAGAGGAAGAAGAGAGAGGAAGAAAAAGGGAGAGAGGACGCTCGCTCAGAGCATCATCACAGCGATCAAACATTGCCTTACCCACTAAGAACTAGCCTTGTGCAGCGAGGGGCTGAGATGCAGCGAATTGGAACACTTCCCGAGATACAAATGAGCAGGAACAGTTAAAAAAGGCTCTGTCGCAGTCAAAAGGACAAGTGGACAAGTATTCTAGGCGTGACTCATTCCTGTGTGGGACGGTTAGGCCACAAGAGAAGAGCGCACGCCTTTGGAAAGTTGGCCGTGGGTAAAGCGGCTGTAATTTCTAGTTGTCACCACAAAAAACAACACACTGAGGGTTGTTTGATAGTCAAACAATATAAAAATTCAAAATAAAAACGGAGAAAATTGGAAAACAAAACGGATGAAGGCAGACGGAAACAAAGAAGGTTAAAAGTGAGGGAAAACGGCTACAGATTGCTTTCAAATTAAACACAAAGGGGGACAGAAAGACAAACTTGACTGGCAACAAGAGAATGAAGTGATCACAGAGAGAGAGCAAGACAGAGACAGAGACAGAGACAGAGAGAGAGAGAGAGAGAAAACTCTCTTTCCCCTTTTCTTTCAACCTTTGTTTTTCTTCCACAATTTCACTCACGTACAAAGCAAACACACATGGATACTCACACATTTCATTCGTTACATCGTTTCAAACCATGCAGCAACAGAAAGCTCCGATAACAAAACGGCACCGGTCACATCCAAAGCCGGGGGGGGTTAAAAACTGGGACACAAGGAGCTGGTAAGCTCTCACCTCGGCCCATCCAACGACTCACAATCTCACCAATTCAAAACTATGGAAATAACGCGACTGAATATAATCATCCGACAGGTTCAGACTGTTTATGGTTTATGTGAGCTGAAGGCCAGCTGTGTCTAGTTGAGGAGTGTGTGTGTGGTGAGATTGTGTCAGGCATGCAAAACCACAGGCACATCTTCTTCTCATCCTTTTCATGGCACTCATCCATGCACTGGTGATTACACTCTTTACTCAGTAGCAGCCCCCCCCCCCCTCCGCTTGCATGCAGAGCTGCGGCACGTGTGACACACACCTCAGCTTTTCTGCTCTGTTGTGTTCAAATGTCTGACTAAAACTCTGCGCTGCGGAGGAGCAGTCACTTCCTGTAACACTCAAGCCACACAGATCAACCACAGACACGCAACCTCACAGCAGGAGTTAGTGAACGGGAGTCTGTCGGATTCATTCCCAGATAAAACGAAACTATTCTGGTTGGAATCAGCCAGTAGGGATGTCACGACTTTCTCATACGATTCTCAAAATCTTACCGGACTATTTTGTACCGGTACCGTAGATACCGGGGATCAGGGCTCAAGATTAACCGCGTCCCAGTGTCCCGGGGAAAATAGAAAATGTCCCTTTTAATGCAACATCGTGAACCTGGCATGTATATATACATATATACACACATATATATATACACACACATATATATATATATATATACACACACATATATATATATACACACACACACATATATATATACACACACACATATATATATACACACACACATATATATATATATATACACACACATATATATATATATATACACACACATATATATATATATATATACACACACATATATATATATATATATATACACACACATATATATATATATATATATATACACACACATATATATATATATATATATATACACACACATATATATATATATATATATATATATACACACACATATATATATATACACACACATATATATATATATATACACACACACATATATATATATACATATATAGACACATATATATATATATATATACACACACATATATATATAGACACATATATATATAGACACATATATATATATATACACACACATATATATATATATATACACACACACATATATATATACACACACACATATATATATACACACACACATATATATATACACACACACATATATATATACACACACATATATATATATATACACACACATATATATATATATATATATATATATATACACACACACATATATATATATATATATACACACACATATATATATACACACACATATATATATATATATACACACTGTTGGAGCTATTTATTTGATATTGTATTTTGTTATTTCATTTATAAGTAGTATTGTTTAATTATTGTAGATGTTTCATATGTTAAGATTATTTTTCTCTTTAATAGTAATTTGTTTGTTTCTATTATTTTTTGGGTAATTACTGTGGGCACCTGTTGCTATTTAAACAAGTAGAAAGGTAGGACCAGCATGCACCGGGGTGGGCGTATAGTTTTTACCAGCTACACAGGACAGGAGAGACAGCACGACAGGAGTTTGTTAATTAGTTTGTTTGCTTGTTTTATTTGATTTATTTAATAAACACACTAAAATTGAATCCTGCTTGGACATTTGACTCTCTTCTGGCTGCGTAAAGATACCGACCACGGTGCATCAGTGGCGTTTGATTATTATTTGTTTAAGTTTGATTTAGCCGACAAATGGCCACTACATAAAGTAAAAACTACGCCCTTGGACTAAAGTAAAAGCTTAGCTCTTGGACTCAAAGGACCGATCCCACCACAGCCACAACGGGTTGGATCGTTTTTGGATTTCGTATGGATGATCAAAGAGGATTGTTTCATTCATCACTCTTGGATTCAATATCAGCGGGACAACTGCTTTGGACCGGATCAACACAGCGCTGAAACATCTCAGAAGAAACGGGTACGTGATAAGACTGCCGTATAGGAAGACGGTGAAACGAGTGGAGTTTAAAAGTCTGTATTCACAGTGATGTACGTGCTTCTGGATGTTTAAGCCTGACTGCGTTGAATCGCTACAAATGGACATTGCGCAACACCCGCGCACCACTATCGGCGGCTTTCATTCATTAAAAAGCCCGACTTCAGTGTGTGTGTGTGGTGAATTGGAGGAGCGGCCTGTAAGCGCCTTTACTGTTTGTTGCTGCACTTTACCTGCATTCACGTCCGACGGATTTGATTGATGTGTGACAAGCAGTTTGGAAGAAGTGTTCAAAATGTCTGACGTTCAGGCGACGGATGTTGAAAGGCCGTCAGCAAGAAGAGACATTAAAATGACTTCTAAAGGCTTGGAGTTCTACACGGAAATGTACCAGCAAAAGAGGACCGCACAATGCAAACAAGCCAAAAAGTGTTTGAGAAACATAAGTGATTTAATGACTTGCAATAAAAATGTAAATTCAGTGAATGCTGAGCTTTTTACATTCATCAAGTGTTACCAAGATGCAAATGACATGCATACATCTTTTGTGAGCTTACCTTTACCTCAAGATGAAGTTACAAGGCAAAATCTGTACTTCAAAGAAAAAATGACAATGTTCTATGACTTCACTGAAAGGGTAAAAGGCTGGCTGTCTGAAATGGGTTACCCATATGTGCAGCCATGTAAAGATTCTCTCGACCACCAAGGTGTTGCAGATGAAATAAACCCTGAAGATAGTGCTTCTAATGTGTTAAGTGTAAAGATGAACTCTGTAAAGACACATTCCCAGCTATCACGGATTTCATCAACATCATCTGCACGCATTAGAGCTGAGGCTGACAAGGCAGCTCTGATGGAGCGCGTTGCTGCTCTAAAAAGGAAACATCTAATCGAAGCTCAGGAGGAAAAGTTGGAAAGGGGCTGGAATGTTGGAGCTATTTATTTGATATTGTATTTTGTTATTTCATTTATAAGTAGTATTGTTTAATTATTGTAGATGTTTCATATGTTAAGATTATTTTTCTCTTTAATAGTAATTTGTTTGTTTCTATTATTTTTTGGGTAATTACTGTGGGCACCTGTTGCTATTTAAACAAGTAGAAAGGTAGGACCAGCATGCACCGGGGTGGGCGTATAGTTTTTACCAGCTACACAGGAAAAGAAAATTTGTCAAGAATGTTCCATTTAAGGAGGAATATACCGCATTCCTAAACAACATGATAACTCAAGGATATGCTGAGATGGTACCTGCTGATCAACTCGAACAAAGTGATGGAAAGGTGTGGTATATCCCTCATCATGGAGTCTATCATCCCAGAAAAGGCAAACTAAGAGTTGTTTTTGATTGTGGAGCAACTTTTAAAGGGACATCACTGAACTGCCAGCTCTTGCAGGGACCTGATCTCACTAACACTCTTATTGGAGTCCTCGTCCGATTTAGGCAAGAGCCCGTTGCAGTAATGGCCGACATCCAAGCCATGTTTCATCAAGTTCGTGTCTCAGAAAAGCACATCAACTTTCTCCGCTTCCTCTGGTGGTCTGATGGTGACACTGCGCAGTCTCCACTGGAGTATCGGATGAAAGTACATCTGTTTGGAGCTGTATCCTCACCAAGTTGTGCAAATTATGCTTTGAGGAGAACTGCAGATGATAATGTCCAACATTTCCCTCCAGAAGTGACAAATACAGTCAAACATAATTTTTATGTGGATGACTGCCTGAAATCCATGGCGTCAGAGGAGGAGGCACTGCAAATAATCAAAGATTTGAATGCGCTCTGTCATAAAGGAGGATTCAATCTTTCAAGATGGATCAGCAACAGCCGCACAGTGCTGCTGTCAATCGCTGAGGACAAAAGACCAAAAGAAATGGTGGAACTGGATTTGGATACAGACCAACTTCCAATGGAGCGAGCACTAGGACTAGAGTGGTGCATTGAAACTGACAAGTTCAAGTTCAGGACATCACTACAACAACAGCCAAACACCAGAAGAGGCATTTTGTCAGTGGTCAGCTCACTTTATGACCCTTTGGGATTTCTAGCCCCATTCAGCATGCCAGCCAAGCTGTTACTGCAGGAGCTTTGTAGGAGAAACTTGGGTTGGGATGACACTATTTCCCACTCTTTCGCTGAACAATGGTCTAATTGGCTTGAGGACCTGCAAAGGATGTCTGAGTTCAAAGTGGACCGCTGTATTAAGCCCAGAGACTTTGGAGAACCTGCTACAGCACAACTTCACCACTTTTCTGATGCCAGTCAAGTTGGCTATGGAACTGTGTCTTACGTGAGATTGGAAACTGATGATAAAGTACATGTTGCATTTCTCTTGGGAAAGGCCAGAGTTGCCCCACTAAAGCAGACCACAATTCCTCGACTGGAACTCACAGCCGCAGTTCTTGCAGTTCGTGTGGATAAAATGCTTCGGAAGGAGTTGCAACTCAAGCTGGAGAAGTCAGTCTTCTGGACGGACAGCACAACAGTCCTTAAGTATATCTCTAGTGAAACCAGACGATTCCACACTTTTGTGGCAAACAGAACCTCTTTCATCAGAGAAGCAGCAGATGTAGATCAGTGGAGATATGTGGGTTCCAAGGATAATCCAGCAGATGAAGCATCAAGAGGAATGAGAGCTGAGGATTTCCTGAAAGGCAGGAGATGGATAAGTGGACCTGAGTTTCTCTATCAGTCAAAGAAGGAGTGGCCTAAACTTGATGGGAATCTTGATGTGATTTCTGCAGATGACCCAGAGGTCAAAAGGGACTTAATGGTAAATGCTATCATCAAGGATTTGGAAAATGCCACCAACCACCTGATCTACTATTTTTCATCTTGGACTAGACTAAAAACATCTGTGGCTTGGTTTCTGAAGGTCAAGGAACGTCTCTTGTTATTGGGACAGAAGAGAAAGGAGTTTTGTGCTTCTGCAGGCCTCAGAAAGGACGATCTGAAGAATCGGGAGCATGAAGTGGAAAGAAAAGTTCAAAGCTTTAAAGCCACACTCAAAGGACAAAGAATAACACCTGAAGATCTTGCTAAGGCAGAGCAGTCAATCATTCAATATGTACAACGACACAAGTTCAAAGCTGAAATTGCCTCACTGAAAGGATGCTTTAAAAACATCCACAAAGAAAGTCCGCTGTACAAACTAGACCCAGTAATGGATGATGAAATTCTCAGAGTTGGTGGTCGGCTGAGTAAAGCAGCACTGCCAGCAGAATCCAAACATCCAGTTATTTTGTCCAAAGACCTGCATGTATCCACGCTGATTTTGCGCCATATCCATCATCAGCTGGGACATGCTGGAAGAAATCACATGCTGTCAAGGTCACGGCAAAAGTACTGGATCATCAATGCAAATTCCGCTGCCAGGAAAGTCATATCTGACTGTGTTGTTTGTAGACGCAACAGAGGAAAGCTTGGTGAACAGAAGATGGCAGACTTGCCGGAGGAGAGAGTGTTGCCTGATAAAGCTCCTTTTACAAATGTTGGAGTTGACTATTTTGGGCCCATCAATGTTAAAAGAGGAAGAAGTCTTCTGAAGAGATATGGAGTGCTTTTCACCTGTCTAACCAGTCGTGCTGTGCATTTGGAAGTGGCATATACACTAGACACAGACTCCTGTATAAATGCAGTACGAAGGTTCATCTGTAGACGAGGTGCAGTCTCCACTATCAGGTCGGATAATGGCACAAACTTTGTTGGAGCCAACCGGGAGCTGAAGGAAAGTCTGGCTGTTCTGAATCATGACAAAATTCAAAGGGCTTTGGTCCAGGATGGCATAAAATGGAACTTTAACACCCCAGCAGCTTCCCATCAAGGCGGCATCTGGGAGCGCCTGATTCGTTCAGTGAAAGGTGTTCTCACCTCAGTTCTGCAACAGCAAATTCTGGACGATGAAGGGCTCCAGACTATTTTCTGTGAGGTTGAAGCAATTCTAAATGACAGACCTATCACAAAAGTCTCAGATGACCCAGATGACCTTGAAGCTCTCACACCAAACCACATTCTAATGTTAAAGGGCAAACCAATCATGCCACCAGGACTATTCATTCAAAGTGATCTATACATCAAGAAAAGGTGGAAGCAAGTACAGTACATGGCTGAACTCTTCTGGAAGAGATGGATCTCTGAGTACCTGCCTATAATGCAAGAGAGACAAAAGTGGACAAGGCCAAGAAGAAGCCTCACTGCTGGAGACATTGTCCTTGTTGCGGACTCCACAGCTCCAAGAGGATCTTGGATGATGGGAAAAGTTTTGGAGGCAAGAACAGATACAAAGGGGCTGGTGCGGTCTGTGCGACTTCAAACCAGGACCAGCATTCTGGAGAGGCCGGTGACGAAGCTCTGTCTGCTTTTGGAAGCAGCAGACTAAACATCATGGACTGATGTTTTCTCGACCTCTATTTTCTCTCTCTCTAATCTTTCTTTTTGTTGTAGGAGTCAAGAAGAAGATTAACTTTAGGTCATGTTTATTATAGGAATAGCTCGTTTGAGAATAATAATTGTGATATTATGCACAATTAGGGGCCGGAATGTTGGAGCTATTTATTTGATATTGTATTTTGTTATTTCATTTATAAGTAGTATTGTTTAATTATTGTAGATGTTTCATATGTTAAGATTATTTTTCTCTTTAATAGTAATTTGTTTGTTTCTATTATTTTTTGGGTAATTACTGTGGGCACCTGTTGCTATTTAAACAAGTAGAAAGGTAGGACCAGCATGCACCGGGGTGGGCGTATAGTTTTTACCAGCTACACAGGACAGGAGAGACAGCACGACAGGAGTTTGTTAATTAGTTTGTTTGCTTGTTTTATTTGATTTATTTAATAAACACACTAAAATTGAATCCTGCTTGGACATTTGACTCTCTTCTGGCTGCGTAAAGATACCGACCACGGTGCATCAGTGGCGTTTGATTATTATTTGTTTAAGTTTGATTTAGCCGACAAATGGCCACTACACACACACACACATATATATATATATATATATACACACACACATATATATATATATATATACACACACATATATATATACACACACATATATATATACACACACATATATATATATATATATACACACACACACACACATATATACACACACATATATATATATATACACACACACACACATATATATATATATATATACACACACACACACACATATATACGCACACACACACACACACACACACACAGAGAACGAATGGTGATGAGATGGGATCACAGAGAAGCAGGAAGAGACAAAGTGAATCGTAGTTGGGCCACTTACATGGATACAGTGGAAGCACACAGGGAACTGACTTCTTCAAAGCGCAGAGTTTTATTCCAGACGAAGAGAAGTACAGTACAACTTTAAGCACAACAATTCTCTTTCTGGTTCCTACAGGCTGCAACACATGCATGCTAACGGGGCCGCTAAGCTATGAGAAGAGCTACTAACCGACTCCCATTGGCATGCACAAAGAATACCAAACGCCAGCACTCCAGTTAAGTACAGCAAACCTTTTTTTTTTTTTCTTTTTTAAATCATTCAATCAAAACGTACGTAAAATTAAGAACTCCAATAATCAGCCTTTTTTTAGTTTTTCCCCCCTCAGTGAGTGGAGCAAGACTAGGAGGCACCCAGGTGCAACGGATTTCATGCCAACCGAACAAGTGAACAGTCCCCTTCACCAAAACTAGTTCAACGAACGGCCGCAGAGCATAAACATGCGAGAAAAGAACAAACACACATCCAGCTGTCTGCGGTTCTGCCTCAGCTCCACATCGCCACATTAAAATACCAACCATGCAGCCTACGTCAACCCAACTCATGCCGGTGGATAGCAGTGAACCGCACAGTCACACACAGTAATAGTGAAGTATTCATGTGTAACCGCTGTATACAGTAGGCCGATACTTCAGAGTTCATGAATTATTGTGCAGATTACAGTCGTTATTTTTCTGCCATATTCATCTCGAAAAAAACAACAACTAATAATTCAACAAACTCTGAAATGATACGACCAGTCGAAGCCAGAGTAACATCTGCAGGAGAGGAGAGCTGCCAGATGGCGTTGCCTCTGAAAAGAAAAAGTCTGGCGCTCTCTCCTCAGGTTGAAAATAATGTGCAAACACGTATCCACGACTCGTCCTGCGCCAGCCTTTTGCCTCCTCGAGCCCATGCACCACAGACAGACACACAGAGAGAGAGACTCTACGGACTCCTGTAGCCGGCCCGCCATGCAGCCTGATGCACGACTCGCTACAGCCCGACACCACTACCGGAGCACGACAGAGTACATGCAGAGTGACGACCCAAAACAGAGACCGACTGCTCGCTGATTAATACGGCTGACTGGCATCATGCAAAACGTGTGTGTGGGGGTGGGGGGGAGGAGGGAGGAGGGAGAGAGAAACAGAGAATCAGGTTACGGCGATGCCAGTGACAACACAGGCTGTTGATTGAACACAAGGGGAGACTGATGCAGGGCTCCATCAGTATCCGCTCAGCTTGCTGATTGGCTGAAGGTGGCGGAGGGAGTGTGTCGTACCGGTGGGTGCAGGTGGCGGTCTGTCATTCTCCACCACACTGCGGCAGAACTGAGAGTACAGAACTATAAAGGGGGTCCCAGCCAGCCTCATCCATCATGCAGGAACTGACACGCGCGCACACACACACACACACACACACACACCACAGGAAGTCACCACAGTAAGCCCATGCAGAAATCCCGGCTTACAGCGACGTGGGTCAAAGATCCAATATGGACGACTGGCTGATTGACGCCCCAAATTTAAAAGAAAAACTGCTTCCAAAAACTCACATGCTTCAGTAAAAAAAAAAAACCCAAAACATGTATAATTAAATCAACATAAATAACCTGAAAAGAAATAAACTTAACATACATCAGAACTCAAGTGCACAGATCTTTGTAAGAACCCCAGAGAGTGAACATGCATCAGTGTGGCTGTGATTTGTTTTCCCAGCATGCCTCTGTTGTACCAGGAGGCCAGACGCTTGTCACAACCACTTAGCCACAGCACCGGCAGACGGGAACACAGAAGGATTTCTACACTAGGGAAGAAAATAAGAGCATCTGACAACAATCTGCCATGCATCATCCTTTTCACTGCGTTCCTCTCGTGCCCTCCGGTGCCAAGTACACAAACATCATTCCAATGTTGCGGAAAACGTTGTAACATCCGCGTGGCTACGAGTTGCGAATCAGTCGAGGGAGAAAAAAAAAGGTGCAACAGCTTACTGTGAAAAAATGAGAATATGCTGCAGAGGAAAAGTACCCAGCATGCCGTATGTAGTGTTCTTGCACCCCCCCCCCCCCCCCACCCCCACCATACAAACAAGTTTTTGGAAATTTCAAAATGAACATATTGCAGAGAGGACCAGGGAGTGGGATACCAGTGGGCTGCATCAGAGCATATCACTACAGGGAGGATGGGAGCTAGCAGTCAGTGATCAAGCAGAATTATGAGTACGGAGAGAAGACAGAAGAGAAGACGGGGGAAGAGAGCGAGAGAGAGAGAGGAAAATTACCTCAATCTTACGACCTTCCACCAATGTGCCGTGGAGCTTTTCCCGGGCTTTCTCTGCGTCTGCGCTGGTCTCGAATGTCACAAAGCCGAAACCCTGTGGGACACGGCAGAGGTTAAAGAGGTTGGCGGTGAGTGAGTGAGTAAAGGGCACATCATCAGGGATCGTGGAGCATCTGTGCATCCTTACACCTCGGGGTGCACCCTGACATTGTTTAAGAGATAATTGGAGTTTCGTAACAAAGATCCCCCACGTGGCGCACTGATACAATGTCAAAGTGTCGCATTCGCAGAGAGAAAAAAAAAAAAAAGCATGCAATGTGGGAATTACTGTCAGTAAAGGAAGAATTGCGGCGAATCAGGCATCGTCTGTGCACTTACCTTAGAGCCCCTCTCGTTGAAAATGATCTCTACATCCAGAATCTTCCCATATTGCTGCAAAGAGATTTGAGGGAAGAAATTGGCAAACATATAAAAGCAGAGAAAGCAGTCACTGGATCCTTACATATCAGTCTTTGAGGATACTGCTAAATCAGAAGCTTCTCACATGGTGTTACAACAGCCTAGCACTAGGTGTCGCTATTACACAAAAGACGACTTCCCATTCGCTTTCAATGAGTTTCCTTCTATCCTCTTGCCTTGAACTCTGCTCTGCTCTTATTCCTCTCACTTCGTCCCACATTTTAAACACACATGGCAGCTAATTGCCCCTTCAAGCACACCCATGAGTTTATTTCCTTTCTGATAGTTTTGACTATTTTGTCCCCTCGTGGGCTGGCCCTGCCGTGGTGGACCCGCCGTGGTGGACCCGGGGTGTCTAGACTGATTTATTGAACACCGTTAAAAAATAAAAATAAAAACGAGGCCCATGACATTCCCAGCTTCTTACCCCAAACATCTGCCTGAGGTCAGGGTCCCGGAAGCGGAAGGGGATGTTTGAGACGTGGAGGCGTTTGGGGGTCCCTTTGTCATCCAAATCTTCCACAGAGCCTCCGCCTCCAGTGCCGCATTGTACACCCGCCTCACCCTGGGGCACCTCGTCAGTCTTTCCCTGAGGGGGGGGGGGGGGGGGGGGGGGGAGCGATGGGTGGAGTTAAAGGGGATAAAATGGCTTCTGATAAACATTATGATCTCAACTGCATCTTAAAGGATACATGGTTACTGGCCAGCAATGTATTGCTTTCAGCTAAATGCTAATGTCAAACTTGCTAATATGCTCACAATGACAATGCTAACATGCTTATGTTTAGCAGGTATAATTTTATACCATGTTCTCCATCTTTGTTTAGCTCGTTAACATGCTAACAATGACTAATTAGCCCTCCACACAAAGTCCAGCTGGGGCTGATGGGAAGGTTTTTATAGGTTGGGTCATGAACAGTTTGACAACATTTTGTCTTTACATTGAAAAAAAAAAAAAAAAAAAATTTAAAAAATGGTAATCCAGTCGGGATGGTAGTGGTAGAGCTACATGTTCGTCCTTGGAGCTAAAGGCAGAAACCAGGGTTAATGTCTGAAATTGTATTTAGTAAAAGTGTATAAAAATGAATATCATAAATCGTGCAGTTACTTTTCATATTCAAGACGGTATGAGGAACAACAAACTAAAATGCAAAACGCCTCAACATCCCACACGTGTGACAGATAACGATACAAACTTGTAAAAGGCTGTGCTTACGATGGTGGTGGAGGTGGCTCCGTTCGCACCGGCCCCCACGTCTGCCGCGCCCCCAGCACCAAACATGGCCCCGGGGCCAAACTCTGTCCCTGGCAGCCCGTTTTGAGGAGGGGGTGGAGGGGGGAACGCTGAAAAGGGTGGGGCCACCAACCCCTCCTGTCCTCCTGTCGAATCCTGAGAGCCCTGGGGGGAGGAGAGAAGAGGAGACAAGTTAACATATGTACACTGTAAGCACTGCTTTGTCGCATCCTGATGAAGGCAGAATGAGGGGGTTAAAATCCTGCCTATTAATAGTCACACTCTCTCTCCCTCCCTCACCACTCAGCCCCTCCCCCAACTCCCTCCCTCCCTGCTACCCTCTCCCTCCATATCTCTGACAGGCATGAGTTTTCAGTCAGCCGACCATGAAATATTTACAGCAAACACATCTATTATTAAGAGAGAGAAAACTGGATACACAGGGTGAGATACAGAGATGCTTATGGGATGGATGGACACGCGGGGAGATAAGCAACTACAGCGCCACGCTAACCGTGACGTGTTTACAGCCACTGCTGCATTGTGCGAACACTTGCTCATGGATTTTTTTTTTTGGGGGGGGGGGGGATTTATTTTAGAGGCCATCTATAATTCAGATGAACTGTGTATCAGCGGGGACTTCAGCCTCTCTGCACCGTTACAACTCTATCAGCAGCAGGATCATCCACAGATTCTTTATGGCTGCTGCTGCTCAACACACACACCTTTACCTTGTATGTGTGCATGTGTGTGTGCGTGTGCGTTGACTCCGCAATGCTGCTTTGCTTCAATCGTTTCACACACTCAAGTGCATCTTGGAGTCAGTTCCACAAAACACAGTGGACAGACAGCGAGTTACACAATGAGCTGTAAAATAAATAAAGCTTGAAATAAAGCGAGCGTGTTTGGCGTGAAGGCTGCACCAGGCCAGGCAGCATAACACTCGGCATTCAAACACCATTAACCGCTGGTCCGGTCCCTGCCGTGGGCTGGATCGGGGCCGGGCGACGCCTCAAGACGCTCGGTCTCCAGACAGCCTTTTTAATTCGACGGAGTAGCCGTAAGGTGCCGCAAAGCCAACGAGCTCCCTCCCCGCGCTCTCGTCCTATAGCCTGACTGCTCACTGTTCTTCTGCAGTGTGTCTACCGCATTATTGCCCCCCCCCCCCCCACACACAAAAAAGGACGGAAAAAATGTGGGAAAGTGAGGCTGAATGCGTGTTTAGGGGAGGAGCGCACGAAAGCCGATTGTGTTCCCCATCTGCTACGGTATCAAGTGATAAAATAAGGAACATTTATTTGGTTAGGCCTCGGCCTAGGAATGATCAACGCCTCAAGTGCACTTGTTCGGGCATGTGAGCTCATAAGCATGCAGTAGCCTGTGCTCAGCCACTAAAGGGTGTGTCCTATGGGCATATCCAGGCCCCGGGCTGAGTCACACACTGAAAATGCTCGGCAGTGGGAAAGAAGAGGGAGCACAAGAATTAGAAAGAAATAGGGTGACAACAGAACAAGAAGGTTAAAGCTTATGACTTGATGATCGTGTATTAACAGGAGTGCTCGTCAATGCGTTCAGCCGCACAGCATGAGAGAGAGAGTCAAGGAGAGACGGTCCCCTTGGGGTCAATCTGTGATTTCGCGGCGTGTAAATATAATTGACTTGACTCGTCAGTGACCGGGTCTCCCTGAAATGACATATTTCATTAACGGAGATGTCAGATCTTAACACACGGTTCATCATTTCTTTATTCTATCTCAATGGTTCCCTGAAACAACTGGACCAGACGTCACAACACGATGCTCCCACTAGAGATGCACCGATCGATCCAAACCGGCAGTCAGTCTCGTATTTCAGATCTGTTTGCCGGTCACATTTACACACACGTGTTCCACCGCATGTTTAAAACTTGATCGGTCATGTGAAGAAGAATTTTAAGTGGTTATCATTTTGAGGCTCCTGCTGCGAAAGGTTTACAGAACACCGGCACTGTGCTCGTGAGATCTTTTCATCAGCAGGTTAGTTCGAGCTAACGAAGCAGAAACAATCACGAACTGGATTAATGGATGAACTCATAAACAGGCAGACGAATGGAAGCGGTCAGTGGATTAAGAGCTGAGAACAGCACCTCCTTAAAGTCCACACAGGCATTCCTGACCCGCTGACTGAGGAGCAGCACTGCCCTAAAATGGCAGCATCATATAGTCAAAAAGGAGAGGGGGGGGGGTAATGGAAACAGGGGCTGGGGCTTAACGGGGAAGGGGATTATGGGAAATAATGACGCGCTCTATTAAGAGTTATATCTGGTCCGAAACTTTCCAGAGAGAATTCTTTGACATAATGAGATAAGATACAGAATTGGGCGACTCTGCGATACGTTCAAACAGGCCAGGCTCCGTATGGAGACGACAAGAGATGCGATCGGTAAACAGAGGAGGTCGAGTATCGACTGAAACGTGTCCGATATTGCTAAATAACGAGGACCATCTGAAGCAGGAGCTACCCATCCAATATGGTGCACACACACACACACCAGTTGTGTTACCTGAGACACAATGTTTTTCCATGCACGAAGAGGAGGAGTTGGGGGGGGGGGGGGGGGGGGGTTCGCTGCAAACCTTTTCAAGCTTGCGCAGAGACGCTGGATGAGCGGCCGAGTGGCGATGCTACTGAAACTCAATCATGCAAACAGTCTGTGTGTTGGAGCTCTGTAGCGCCTGTAAAGACGCGGCGCTGGAGACAGAAATACTCTTTTTACGGCTTCGTCTCCCTCTGCAACCCGTCTCTTTTCTTCTGCTGTGGTCGGAGAACTAAGTATGCCTGCGTCTCTCTCCCCCTCCCCCTCCTCCTCCTCCTCCTCCTCCCCCTTCATGCTCGCCTGCCACGCTTGATGAAAGCCAGAGGGAGAATTCATTTTTTTCCCTTTTAAACCCATCGATACCCGCCCCTGAAGTCACTTAAAGCTTCTACTGCACCGGAGGCGTCGGTCAAAGCGTAAGCCGCAGCCCATCTCCTTATACGGTGGCCTCTGTTGCAGAAGCTCCCGTCCCTCCTTCCTGACTGTGGGCCAATCGGATTACAGAAAAGCTGTTCCTGGGAAACACACCAATACTCCAGAAGGCTCAGCACCAGAGGACACACTGGTGGTTATTTGGCATGACGGAAAACTTTATGTTTAATGTAACAACGGGAATGTTAAACGACAGGCAAACGCGACGCTGTCTGTCAGTGTCAGCAGCTCTGTGGCTGCGCTGGGATCTGTGACAAACAGCTCGCTTGTTTTTGACAGTTGAGTTCATCATCATCAGCGTCATTATCATAATCACACTGACGGCCCTTTCTCTCACACTCTGACTCACCTCGGGCAAAGCAAGAGGATCTAAAAATAAAGAAGTTCCTAAGCACAACTCTGGCACACCACTACAGACCAAAACATATGCAGAGATCGAATCATTGGAAATGAACAGATAACAGGTTGTGCTTTCAGTGGCAGCAGGACCGCTCGAGAGGCGGTCGTCATTTTCTGCCTTTACCAGACGGCTGCTTTTGTGTCCCAGGACTGCATCATTGTGCAAAAAGATTATTAAAGCTTTGTTAAGATTATTAAAGCTTTGTTGAAGGTTATTGAAGCTGCAATGATCGATGAAACGACTGAGATAAAACCTGCCTGCAACTATTTTCAAACCAAAAATAATCCAGTTTTTCTTTGCCATGAATGATAGTAAAGTGAATATCGTTGTTTGTGTGACAGAACAAGATATTTGAAGACGTTGACTCGGGCTGTTAGAAATTATAACCGGCGTTTATATATTACTATTATATTACAGGGGGCAAAACCAGTCATTGATTGAAAAACACAATCAGCAGATTAATCAATGAAAATAATTATAAGTATTGTATTGTATTATTGTTATAGATGACGACAACCGAAGCAGACTGAATGAATAAATAATAAAAAAGGTTAATTTCAATAAAAACCAAAGCAAGCTTAAAAGTGCATCCAAGTACATAAAATGTACAAAATAAACAGCAATAACCAACCGAAATATAATTATAATGGACTAAAAACAGAATACGGCTGAACTCGTACTGCAGTTAAATAATGCTGAGTGGACGCAGACGACCCTCAGCTAAAACAAGCGTCTACAATGTTTCCACTAAATGATGAAAGAAGACCTCAGCGGACGCTGCAAGGCGGGGGAAACGTGTACACCGCCGGCACCACTTCTGCATAAGAAGTTCAAATTTTAAAAAAACAACACAACGGCGCTGACTTGAGGTGCTGCAGTGCGAGACAGGCTGCAGCGTGTGCAGAGGTACTGCATACATCGAGGGCTCCGCTGCACCGCTCGCAATGTGCCCGACCGAGTGTGTGTGTGTGTGTGTGTGTGTGTGAGAGAGGTAACATGCGGAGCGTTTTCACACCTCGGCCCCGCTGCTCCCAGCCTTGGGCAGTGTGCAGTTAGAGCGGCATTAGCGTTGGACAATACCATCATGGCTGAATGGGGCTGGCGGACAGTTAACCCCGAGGTGGAGTCGTGTCACACAGTGCATTAAGCCACCAATACTGAGGACTCTTCATCTGTAACAGGGCAACTGTGTTCCTGTGAGACGTGGAAGTCAGTATTATCTGTCACTTTCTAATGGGACAGCTGCCACACACACACACCAATACCATAATCCCACAGGGTAATTATCACGAATAAAGTAGCTGGGGGCTGACTTGCAGCAAAACACACAGGTAGCCGTCAGTTTGTTATGAGAGCAGCCGTGACACACACACACACACACATGTGGGGGGGGGGGAGTTAAGCAGCCTAAACGCTCAAGATGCCACTCGCTGCCTCGAGAAGCACGCGATGGCTTGACACCCTCTCCTCATGGGCTCAGCGCTAAAACAGGTGGGATTTTTTGTGGATGATGCAACATATTTGGTAAAAGGCCAGTGCACGGAATACGCACACGTTTTCCAACATCCAGTAAAGATGACGTGTTTTTGATGAACTGTAGGGCTGTGTCGAATGGTTATATTTTTCTGCATGTCTATTCATTGTGTTTAAAGCCGGTGTTATTCTATCTGTAGGAATAGTGCCGGCTGCGTAAGGATTGTTTCTGAATTACGCGATGCAAACATTTCCAAGAACTTTAGAAAGTCCAAAAGTCTAAATGTATCGAAAAGAAATCTCTAAACTTCATAACACGTTTTCAATCTCACGAAATGTTTTGCTGCAATCCATATTCGCTGACGTTTAGCTTTTCATTTACACTGCAGTCATCAAAAGCTCTCCTGCTTGCGCGCTCACAAACTGTATTCACTCGACAATCTACCAGCCCCATAAATCACATTTATACAAACACAATAACACAAAATGTACTTCTTCAGGGCGAGGACGTCATCAAATATGACGACAGACTGTCGGAAGCTTCATTCAAAAACCTCAACAGGAGCTTCAACTGAAAACAGGCCGACTTGATGCTCGTGTGTCATTCCTGCTGCAGTGATGACGCCGACTAGCCAACTGAACAGATGAGTTCTGAGAATCGGCGAGTCAGCAGGCTCGTTATGGAGCCGGGCCCACCGCTGACCCAGTGAGAGGGGGCGGGGGGGGTGTTCCACACAGGGCTGTGCAGAACACCTCAACCGTTATCAAGCACATTTGAACCATCAGCTATGTTACTCCGAAATAAACGCTGTGCACTTCTTGTAACAACCAAAATTTTTATTTATCAAATGAATTGAATATATCAACCAGCCCAGGCTAAGGTGAGCCGTCCTGGACACGAGTCACACTGAGGATCTACCCGTCCCTCTTATGCACACAGTAACCTACAGAACAGAGATGCGTCACCCAAAATAGAACCATGAAGAGTGTGACTGGCCGTGTGTCACCTTTAAAGAGCATTCCCACATGGAACGAACGCACTCGCCCTCCTTACAGTTACTACCGCCATCCTCCATTTGCCGTCATGCCCTTTGAAGAGGAATAATGTGTTCAGAGTACAGCAGCTCTAGCCTGCAAAGGGGGGGGGGGACCTACAATCTCTACTTCACCATGATGAACAAATGGAGAAAACTACTCGACAAAGTTACACCACTGTCCATCTTTTGAATCTGAACTGGAAACACGAGAGCGGCTGCGATTATTGAGTGTCAACATGTAAGACAGGGATGCTGCTGTGTGCATTCAGTTAAAGGAACTGTGTGCGTGTCTGTTGTGCCATAAGAGAGAGGGGGGGAAGTGAAGTACTCCCAGCAACAACTGGTATGTGCGTGTGTGTGTTTGCGCAGAAACAACTGTGCCTTGACACCCGTCTCCCTCAATCCAGAGGCAGATGAAGTTTAAACCGCATGGACAGCTTGGATGACACCGTTGAACCGCTCGACAAAGCCTCGGCCTCCACACGCAGCAGCGCACATGAGCGATACGACATGACACTGCGTGCGGTGCAGCGTAGCGGGAGCATGCAACGCACCAACTTGCACATGCATGTCAACGCGGCTGCTACCTCGCCCCCCCCCCCCACACACACACACACACACACACTTAAGGGCCCCAAAGGAACCCAAGACCGGAGAGCAGGACATGCTAGAACAGAGCCAGAGAACAGCTCTCTTCCTCGGGCTGTCTCTCGGCTAAAGTAGCACAGACACGCCCACCGTATGCTAAGAGCAGCAGAGCGCACGTCGACTGTAAACATTATACGCGGCAGTGTCGAGGAACTATTTTTAAATATGGTCAAATGTTGTCGCTCAGCAGCATGCGACTCTCTGTGTGTTGTGTCCACTCCGGTGACGCATTGTCAAAATGTTGCTACAGAGTGGTAACGAGCCCGTTAGCATGTTATCTTTCAAAAATAATGAGAAATACTTGAGCACAAAGAGTTAAAAAAAGAAAGGCGCTGCAGGGCCAAGCCCTCCTGTTACTCTGATGTCCTGCCAACTGTATGTCAAAAGGCCTCACCTGGGCCAAGAGATCGCAAACCAAATACAGACCACATCAGAACCAGCACCGATTAAGGCTCTGATCTTGCCGTTCTCAACGTGTGCACAAAGTTGCTGAAAGAAAGGAGCTCTGCTTCAGAAGCCAACTTACCGGCAGCATTGCTTGGTAGTACAGCCCCATCATCGTCTGCTCTCGAGGAACAACTGCTGACCAGCTCTCGCTCCTTCTCCTCTCCCCTTCCCCGAGTGTCTGTACGTCTCCTCCTGTGCCTCCTCTCCCCTCACTGTGCTCTAAGACCATGAGCCGACGGTGGCTTCAGTCCACGTCTGTCTCGCACATTCAAATTCTCCCTCGTTCACTCCCTCTTTCCTCCTCTCTTCCACGTCTCCGGCACGCGAGCCTCGCTCTGCCTCTCTTTCCTGCGTCTCTTCCCCCCCTCGGCCCTGCTGCTTTGATCCCCCTCGGGCCTTTCTCTCTCTCTCTCTCTCCTCCTGACAGCCTCTTCTCTCCCGTCTCTCTCTCTATTCTCTTAGCTCTGCGTCTGTCATTCACACGCTCCCGTTACACGTCCCGATGCTGCTCCCCTCCTTCGCTCCCTCTTGTTCCCGCCCTCTCTTTGAGAACTTCCCCTCCTTCCCGGCCCTTCAGTCCCTCCTATCCATCAAAGCATCCATCCTTTCCATGCAGCCACGGTGAGCCACCTAACCCTTGCTTCTGGATGGAGTCAGAAAGCTGCTGTTGCTGTTCTCCTAGAGCCCCCGGAGAGAGAACAGGAACAGGAAGGAAGGAGATGCTGTCTTCTATCCACGCACTGGCTGCCTGAGAGTACAGAACACGAATGCGACCCCCACTGCATTGCAGCTCCTTTTTTTTTTTTTTTGGATGATTTATTTATTGCGTGGCAGCCTGTCAGCTCCAAAAAAAGCAGCGGTGGGAAGGCCGGTCGGTAGACAGCTAGGTAGCTAGCTGCGTGGGATGGCTCCTAGTTCTGCTGCAGCTGCCTTCGCCACACAGATGGAAGTCTCACAGAACTGTGGCAGCGCCAGACTCTAGTATCTAAACCTCAACCTGCACAGGAATCTGGATTTCACTGCATTGCGCCTTTTTTTTCTTCTTCTGGCTCGGGCTCAGTTTCCCCCACTTCCCATCACTGTACTGTTAGGAGGCGCTTAATTTTTTGCAGAGATGAGAGTGCAGTTCCTTGCACTGCATTTTCATATGGGAATATGCCAAGCTTTCAGACATCTGCTGAGGCTGGCTAGAACTGGGTCCAGAGGGATGGAGGGATGCAGGGAGGGCAAGATAAGTGATTGGTGGAGGGAAAACATGGGGCAAAAAAAGAAGGGAGCTGGGCTGGAGTGGGAGGCGAGGGGACGGAGGGGCGGTGGATGCGAGCGAGAGATAACGGGATAAATGGATAAAGGGCTGAGTGAAGAAAAAAAAAAAAAAGAGCGCCAGGGATGACGGGATTAGGGTTGTAAGTGAGGAGGATGAGAGGATGAATAGGGGATGATCTGAGGATTAAGCACGCAGAGATAAACACACGGTCGCACACACACACAAACACATGCACATTGTGTACACAAAGATGTGCTGTGATCATATTCATGCTGCTGCACTTTGGCTGGCACTCTCTCTCACACACACACACACACACACACACACACACACACACACACACACACACACACACACACACACACACACACACACACACACACACACACACACACACACACACACACACACACACACACACACACGAGGGGCTAAATCTAACACACACACACTCATCAGCTAATTCAAACAAAGGCCTGCTCTTTGAAACACAGCATCTACAGATAATCAATAGCTGAGCCTTAACTTTTCGAGAGGAATAATCCAGAACAATTTCAGGAGCCATGTGAAGTTTATGAGGTAATTACATTTAAATACAGTTTTGCTGTTTCTAAAAATAACAATGCTCAGGTGTGAAGCCTCTATGACCTGTTTTTATGTGCGTTTACGTGCGTTTATGTGCGTACACACACACGCACACAGGTCAGTGTGCAGCAGCAGGGACCCACAGGAGCCTGTCACCACTTAACACACTCATATTGACACAGGCAGACCGACAGGCAGTTCAAACATGCATACACAACACTAGACGGGAGCACTACCGAGACAAATGTACTGCAGCAACGAACAGGCCAATCCGGCGGCTAGGCTAGGCCGGGCTAGCCCCCAATTTGCATGATAACCGGCAGCCGGTGTGCAGGAGTCTCCTAATGCGCTGAAGGGCAGCATACATTAGCGGGGACAACTCTTAAATCATTTATTCAACAAATGCAGCGGCTTTTGAATTTAACAGAGGATCTAACAAGTGGAGTTAAGGATCACAAGTGTTCTCTGGCCAGGTGATGGTCGTACAAGCAGGCAGGGCCAAGACCGGCTCCAACTGTGCTCCTGGACTACTGTAGTGTTGTTCTGTGTCAAGCAGTGTTAAATAACTCCCTTCCAGTTCTGTTTCTCCTCTGCTCTGCCTCCTCCGCTCATCTGTTTTATATTTTTACGTCCGTCATGTCTCTCACAATCCTTATTTTTGTTGTTGTAAGATCAACACCCAAAGAAACAGGAAAAGGGGGACGTTTAAATCTGCATAGATTCAACTTTAAGCCAAATTCTTACAGTGTCGTCTCATCCTCTTCGAGTTCACCCTCTCGCACATTCAGAGAGCTGTATTCCCAAGAAAGGAGATACCGAGGTTTGGAGAGCCGAGAGAGAGAGACAGGAGGGGGGGGACACCTGTGAAAATCTCCCATGTTGTGATTTTGTTTTTGGGGGGGGGGGGGGAGGCCCGCAGACCAACACTCCCCTCCTGTGGCACTGCCAGAGAGCTGCACATCCCGAACGCCAACTAGACACGCACGAACACAAACACGCACACACTCTCACAAACACACACACACACACACACACACACACACACACAAAGGAGCACGCACGCTCTCAGATACGGAGGCCTTTTCCTCGCAAACCCGCTCAGATGGGCTCCGACGCACGCGAGCACCGAGCTGGTTTGAGCCGCTCAGCGCGCTCTGCTGCGTGGAGGTAGATAAGACAAAATAGACAGCCACCCTGCCGCTACGCTGCACACTCATTACCGAGAGCAATATGCACGGAGAGATACTCAGGATGAGAGAGAGAGAGACAGTGAAAGAGAGGACGTGCAGCAAACACAGTGTGCAGAGCTTAGTTCTTAAAGAAGGCGATAGCCTAATTTCTCTTTCTGAGGGTCAAGCCTTTGATAAGAGGAGCTGAATTGCTACCAGAGTTTCCTTTCATCAATTCTTCTAACAGGCATCGTTTATACGCTACCATCGGCTGAAAAAGAATCCCCCGGTTAGGAAGAATGAAGAGTTGGTTCTCTAAAAGAGTTTACTGTGTCAAATGTCATTTGTGTTTTCATATTCAGAGCATCTATTGAGATATTCAAATGAAGATGCAAATGTCTGTTGGCAAATGCCGTCGGCAACGTTAAAAACAAATATTAACAAAATACATTTGGACTTTACAACGCGTGTAATCGGAAGTGTTTGGCTCCCACAAGTCAGAAACAATCCTACGCAGCCACTGCTGGACACTAATCCTTCAAATAGTGCAATACTAATAAAAGCGTTGCCTGGTCTTTGTCTGCAACTGTGCAGAAAAACACTGGCATTGAACACATCGACTACACGTGTGAATGTTGGTTTAGAACAGTGCAACTGACCTTTAACTGTCTCATTTTTGTCCCAATTTTCTGACACAACTCTGGATATCTTCTCTTACATCCGTTGATAAAAAAACAAAAAAACAATTGTTGGTAGTTCAAAGGGGGGGGGGGGCTGGCTGAAACTATCTCAAGTGAATGCAGGCTTCTGTATTGCATTATGTATGTTTTAATTCACTGTCGGTTTTGCGAGCCGTCACTAATCGCTTACCTGACTGTGAGGTGCGTATCCATGGAAACCGGGGTTTAAAGGCTCATTGTTCTGCAAGAAACAACAGGAGGAAAGAGAGCGGTGTGAGTGGATGCAGTGCACGTCCAAAAACCAGTGACATGTACTCTGAGTCACAACATCAGTAAGTGGAGGACGAATGAAGAGGTATAATTGTCACAACTTGTCTCTGCAATCTAAACGCCCGACTGACCGCCAGGGTTGGAGAGAAGCACCGGACAGACGCTGATAGAATATTCTAGTGACAGTGAGCCAAACAACACGCCAACGTGGATACGGGGTCTTTGTTTTTCCAGTGCCCACGATTGAGACAAACTAAACTGCTCAGTCAGCAGTAAGATGACACTTCCCTGAAGGAAAGACGGAAGAGTGAACCAAGTTACATCAGCGGCATGACTGGTGAACCGCTATGGCACAGCGTTCACAGCCAGCCATACTAACCAATCGAAATCCACTATCGTGCCCCCCCCCCACACGCATCCCTCTTCGACCCTGCCCCAGAAACCAGTGTTGTGGTTAATTGCTCTGTAATTACTTTTAATTAGATTATTTCTGTCTCTCTCCATCTCTTTTTCTCTCTCAACTATTATTTTCCCCCTCCGTGTCATTTTTTTTGCCCCAGCGAGATCAGCCATTGTTTGCGGCAGAATTAGTTGAGGAGGAGGAGAAGGAGGAGGCAGAAGAAAAGACAAAGAGGGGGAGCAGGAGGAGGACTGGAACAATGGGGTAAAGTTAACCAAACGATGATATTTTGACAGCAGAGAGAGAGCGAGCGAGAGATAGATGACACCGGCACATACAGCCTGCTGGAAGGCCTCGCAGAGAAAACATGACCGCCGAGCGAGACTCATGCCTCTGCTCTCCTCGAGGGATGAGTCTCACGAGGCGAGAAGGGGGGAGGAGTACGAGAGAAGGTCTGAGGGGGGTGAAAGACATGTGTATGTGGTGGGGGATGGGGTGGCAGTCCCGTAGAAGCGGCTGATGTTTTCATTACATTTAATCTGCAGCACCGAGGAGCAGGCAAAGAGTTTCAAACCCACGTGCCCCCCCCCCACCACCCACCCACCTCGGCCTGCATGCACTCGAGTGTGGGGCCGCGTAACGGCGCGGCAATCAGGGCAGATTTGGCTCTTTGAGTGTCGGGTTAACCTCCTGGCCCCGACCTCGAGCAGCCTCCTGAAGGAAATCACTTCCAGATAGCATTCATCCAGCCAAGAGTCTGAGAAGGAGGGCAGCGCTCGTCCAAACACACGGCTGTCGAGGCCGATCCCGAAGAGCTGGCTCACGCAGTAGAACTCTTTCAGAGACTAGGACTTGTAATTCTGTTGTGCAAGTCCAAAAACAGATGTGGTCGATGGTGCATGGATGAATGAGGGAGTGTCTAGACGGAGCGGGGTGGAGGGAGGCCCGGGGGGAATGAGAGCGTGAGGTTAGATAAATGGTCTCGATGTAAACAATAGGTAAGAATGAGAAAGAAATCGGTAAACTCTTATGTGTGTTTGCGTCCAGACTCGAGGTCCGTCCACCTTCTTCTCCCCCCCCCACCGTCTGAAACAGCCCTTTCTTTGTCTCCACTCTCACTCTCCGCTTCCCATTTCATCTGGAACCAATTTCCCCCTCGTGCCTCCTCAACAGGGGGGGGGGGGGGGGGGGGGGACACACACACTCCTTGGTGGGCCGCAATTACAGGGGAATGGACGGGCTTACACTCAGCAATATACCGTCTGTGTGCATGAAGCTGCCGGTGCTCCACTACGGCACAGTTGGAAAGGCGGGTAGAGGCAAGCTGTTCGGGGCAGCGTTGCTCAAGTCCACAAAGCCTTGGGCAATGTCAACAGGAACGGGAAAACTCTTCCTATTCTAAATTATTTTAAAAAAAAAAGATGCATGTTGGGAGTTACCAACACTGCCTTTCAAATAGGACTGAACGGACATGCTGGTTTCGGTGCACCAAAGAGTGGCGCTCAACGGTGTACTGAAGGGCCACCGAAGCAGCTGAAAACAATGTGATATTTCAGCTCTATTGCTGCAAAATACTACAATTGTAGAGCGGGATTAAAACGTTGAGACTCAGTAGTTTTATGGCATTTTGCAGTCAAAGCGAGGGTGAAGGGCCACGAGCTACGTAAACCGGGAGGAACAGAAAAAAAAACAAAATGAAACCCAACCATCAAATTATAGAGTTGGTTCTGCAGTGGACAGGCTGGAGAGAAGAAAGAGGAGGAGGAGGAGGAGGAGGAGGAGTTTAGGTAGAAGAGCAGGAGGAGGGAGAGGAGTGTAGACTTTAGCAACATCTGGAATCAATCTGTCTGCAAGAGAAGGGGGGGGATATAGGAGAGAGGAGCAAAGAGAGAACAGAACAAAAATAAGGGCAGAGACAGCCGCACACAGGAGGTGGAGGAATGTGGGGAATAAGACAGCCAAAGCCAAGAACAGGGGAGAGAAATATAAAGCAGTCAAACATTGGTGAAATGGAGACAATGAGTCATAAGTGAGGAATGCCATGTGATTTATATTTTTTTAGGGGGGGGGGGGGGATCTGAACGTGATACCTAGTTTTTTTTCCAGAGACTCTTGTTTGCTCGCGGTGACACACACACACACAGCTCTGCTTTGTAAGTATATTACATGCCTGCCGCGTGTGCTGAAAAGCATACAAAAGAGGCCCTCGTTTATGCCTGCCATACATTTTATTTTTTTAAATGAAAAATGATTACTGCATGCTGCACTAAAGCCTGTCCGGGCTGAAAGCGGGGCTTTCCGGCTGCACTTCTGCAAGTTTCCATTAAGTCAATTCCGTATAGTTTGCGAGCGAGGAGGAGCCTTTGAAGGCGCCGGCTGGCTGACTGCGATGGCTTCAGACGGGACTGGCAGGGTTCAGCAAAAAGCACAGAAACCAGTCACACACACATAAACATACACTCTCGCCACCCCACCCCCCCCTCTCTCTCTTGACTCCGCGGAGGGCAAAACTAAAGGGCGTCTCTTGTTTATTTTCACTCTCTCCCAACATGCTATTTTAGGAGAAGGAACGAAGTTGGGGAGTTGCTGTAGCAAGCGGGCAGGAGCAGGGGAAGAAAAAAAAGGAGCAGTGGTGGTGAAGGAAGGCAAAAACGACATGAGGTCAACAGATGGAGAGGGAGAGAGGGGAGGGAGGACGGGAGAGGGGTCATTAAAGGGGGGCTTCTGCAGGCGTCCAGTGGAGGCAGACTGTGCCGAGGTTTGGCTTTTAGTACGGCCTCAATCATACCACCAGATGTACGGAAAAAATCCCACCTGCCGCCACCAACAAATCATAACCCAAAAGACCAAAATCATAAAACTACGACACACGTTACTGCAGAGCACTGTGGAAACACACGGTGTGATGGAGATCTCAGCGCCAGAATCGCCTCAAATTACATTTAACCGCGGATCTGAGAGAAGGAAAGCCAATCATTCATTAAGTGTAACGGGAGATTCTTTGCATGTTTGGTCAACAAATCACAACCGAGGTAGATGAACACTGTTCGAGAGGACCGAACGGAGCCACCAATAGAAGGCAGAAAGTGAAGTAGCAGGGAATGAAGAGAACAGGCCAAAGGGTGCAGGACGGGCAAGAGAGTCATTTGTCAATGTGATACGCTCCGAAAAGCTATCGAAGCCAAACGATGAGGTGGGGAAGTGAAGAATTCGATGGAGATTGGCGAGACGTGGGGACATAAAGACAAAGACGACCGAGGGGGAAGGGAAGGAGGCCAAGACGAATTGCAGTGTTTCCACTCAGACTGAAGGCTTCTCTCTTAAGACAGAAACTTATTTTCCCCAAATTGGAAAAGCTTCAGCTCCACATTTTCCCTTTAAAGTTACAGTTGATGTTCTTTCTAAAAGAAGACACCTCTGATACGGTCGGACACTAACGCAGCATGTGGCTGTAGGGCATCGGCTGGCTGCAGACAGTGTTGCTAGTTTTTCCACAATCGAATGTTTCATCTTTATATAAAGACATTTTCACTACAACAACATAACGACAGACAAAAACAACAGCAACATTGCAATTGTGAATTGCAGACTTCACTTCGCTTGTTGGCA
This sequence comes from Melanostigma gelatinosum, assembly GCF_949748355.1. Lineage (NCBI taxonomy): Eukaryota > Metazoa > Chordata > Actinopteri > Perciformes > Zoarcidae > Melanostigma > Melanostigma gelatinosum. The sequence continues at coordinate 9,998,647 of NC_136646.1, forward strand.
CTTTTAATCACACATCCTTTGTGATTAAAACATCTTTTACCGTGAGTCAGAATATCCGAGTGATGTCAATGCCAGTTATTAATCATCAGCTAAAAACCTGGAAGTGTGTTTTTACTCGTTTCACTTCATCATTGAGTTTTTTAACGTCTTCTAAAGAGGTGAGACGTTTGGCAACTTGCACCACTATGCGGCGCAGGCTGCTTCATTGTTGTCAGATCTAATTATTTCGGTTAGTCTTGGAAAAAGCCCGTCTGTGCACGACGGGGCGTGCGTTATGTTACAGTGAAACTAGGGTTTTCATTTCACGCTCCAACAAATCGCCGGCAGTACGCTTATTTGGTAAAGACGCGTCGCAGCATCCAGCGATCCTCTTAATGAAGTACTCGGTACACAGATTTGGAGTTGGTATTAGACATGGCTGACGGATTGGCTGACCTTATTAAAAATGGGGACAAATCCTCACAAACAACCTCAATGGATCCAGGTAGGGCTCACAACTCAATTGTCATCATCCGTGACCCGGTGGCAGCCACCCCCCCCCCGCCCCCATGTAAAGGGAAACACTAAATTGACATTTCAATACGCGTGTGGGTGGAGATGGAAGCACATGTGACAGTTTGGGGCCAGCCGTGGGGAGGAGGGGGGAGTGGCGACATGATGACCATAAAGGGAGAGTTCACATGCGAGTGTCATGTTAAGGAGCTGAAAGCAGTGTGCTTTACAAGAGGGGGGGGGGAGACACACACACAGAGATAGAGAGACAGAGAGAGAGAGACTCTATTTTCTCCTTTTTTGTTTATGAACGGTGACTTTTCCTCCTTTGTCTTCAGTCTGATTATTCCTGTGTGCTTTGGCAACGCGGCGTGTTGCACAATAACGCACCGTGAAAGCAACTGAACACACGCGTACACAGGAAGAGAGGGAGTGAAAATAGGAGTCGAGCGACTTTACGTGGAGAATTTCTAGCTTATCGTTAACGGTTCAAAAGTCAAGGGTGACTCCGGCGCTGTGCCGCGGCTCAAAGTTCAACATCACTCATTAAACAGCAGCGCAGAGCTTAACATGAGGACCCCCCCCCCCCGTAACAAATATTAACCCACATCAGCGCGGCCTCCGCTTCTGTAATACCGTCCGCGCATGCTTCTTCTTCTCTGTGATTTCTTCAGGCGGCTGACTTCTGAAGGGCCTCTTGGACTTGTAGGCAACAGTTACACAGAGGCTCTCTGGGTACACGCAGGTTACTGTTGTTGGAGAGTATTTGGACGCAACCGCCGGGCTTATCTGGAATTAGGAGTGAACGCAGCAACGACATTTTATCTTGCCGTTTTACAGTGGCTGATTAGGGAGAACCCAGCGATGATTGTTTTCACTGTTTTGCAAAGTCTGTAACATGTCAGAAATAATGACAAATTCCCACCAAGAAGACCAAACTGATGTCTGATGTCGTACAGTTTGCCCCTCTAGTGAAATCAAAGAGATTTACAATATACTATTTCTTTACTGTTATTTATAATTTTTCACATGTATAAAGATGTACCCTGCCACGGTTTGAAATGTTTATCAAATGCAGGATTTTAGAAACCAATCAAATGTATAAAAAAAAGAGAAAAAGAAAAGAAAAACAGAAATATCACCGACTTATTTCTATTCAATTCATTGTAAAAAACATTTCCCAGAGAATGAGATTTTGTACACTCTTGTAAATTTATGGTGCAATTTACTTCCAGCACCACAGACAAAAGTAAACACACATCTCAGCCTCTTTTCGAGAGCAGACCAATACGACAGACTAACTTCGTCATCGGGCTCCTGGGCCGACAGGACGACGCACGCCTTCTACAGAAAACAAGCAGCTCGCAATGTGATGAAATCGGCTTGTGGTGAGCGTCCTGAAACCAAAACTCACTGCCGGTCTGGTAATAACCTATCTCAGTGATCTGGCCGTGCTTATCAACCCCTCCCCCTTGCCTGCCCCCCCCTTCTGCTCTGGGCTGTTAAAGCGATCGGTCTGGTTAATGCCCTCTCCTAAATGAGCTTTGATCTCGTTAGCGCGACACAAAGCCTCTTTACTGCCAACGATAGGACAAATCGGCTCTCCGAAACAGAGAGAGAGAGAGAGAGAGGGGGAGAGACGGGCCGAGAGAGTTATGAACTGTACTCGCACTGTATCAGAGTGGTGCGCAGCACTGCCTCAAGGGGAAGCATCAGACTACGTTAAGAGGGACAAAAATAAAAACAGACGAGGAGGGACGAGACAAGGCGTATACGAGGAGGAAGACAAGAGGTGGAGCTGGGGAATAGAAGGGATGGATAGATTTGAGTGATGGGAGCTGGATGGAGAAAGGGAAAGATGGGGGAGAAATCAGAGAGGATCAGAGACCCGGAGACGGCCGCGCCACGACCGTGACTGCATTAGCCCTCAATGTCATTTACCCTATCTTTTTCATTTACCCTTTGCATTAAGTGTTTTTAAAAACAATTCATCACTCAGGGCCTATCCACCTGCTTCTCTCCCCCCCACCCAAAGTGACGGTGTCATTCCTACCATCCATCACTTTCCTCTCACCCTTTATCACGAGACCCTTCCTTTCTGTCCGCTCTCTCCTGGCTTCCATCCTTTCTTACTCCCATACAGCTACCCGTCTAGGACACATCTGTCAGAGGGAAATTTCTCTCCTGTAATACACCCAAATATTGTCAAAACCCCACTCTTTATCCTCCACCGCCTTTCTCTCATCCTATGTGCATCCAGCGATCACTTCCCCCCCCCCCTTCACATCTCTGCTCCTCTACTCCGTCCTCTTTCCATCCTGACTCCCGGCTGCCCGGCGATCAATACAACCGATGGGCAGAGAGAATCCTCCCCAATGCCACGCTGCTCATTGTCACATCATCTTCACCGGCGGGCTGTAACCTCCAACCCCTCCCCTCCCCTCCCCTCCCATCATCAGCATCCATCCTCTTGTGAAGCTCGCCACGCATCGCGGCGGACCTTTTTGTCACTGCAGCAGGTCAGCCGCTCAGTTGAAGTATTTTTCCAGCTCCTCTGGATTGAATTACCTGCATCCGCGTGCCCTTCAACTACTGTTAGTGCCGTTTCCCTGGACCAAAACGCCAGATACATAAAAAAAAAACATCCTGTATGCTGATGGATAATAGACACTTCAACGCATGTGTGCGTAGGTGTAAGAATGACAGTGCAGTGCATGCATTTATGAGAGGGAGACGGATAAATAGTAATAGATCCAGGGAGAGCAAGCGAGAGAGAGGTGCCCCCCACCCCCAGTGCCTCGGCAGTTCCCTGGTTTACTGTAATATGCACAGATCGGTCCGGCAGAGGCAGGAATGGCTGCTGATGGCAGCCGAGTCATGAAAGCAGGGGAGACCCGGGTTAAGGAGGGCCCCCCTCGAGCCCCCTTGCTCCTTCAGCCACCCACCAAAAGGCTGTTCTTTGTCTTTCACTGTGGTGACCCCTCCCCCAATCCCTGTCTGCCTCTCTCTCTTAACACCTAGCGACAATCAGGGGGGGGGGGGGGGGGGGGGGCACGGAGCCATAAATGGCACATACGGTGTGTATCAGGATTTGATGCCATGACTCACTGTAAATCATCATCATAAGTCTGAGTGATTTCATCCACGTGAATAAAAAGAAAAGGGAATAGTGTGAGGAAGCACTGGTTTACTTTGCGTACACCATGCAGGCATGATGAATGGCTCTCATCTGTGTGCTGCTGCCTGTCACAGCAATGGAGCCTGTATCATATTACCTTTGTCTGGCTTGGTCATGCTCCCTCACCGAGCAGCTCCAGGAGCACAGCTACAGTATTTCAGCAAGCCACCTTTTAGTAGGTTTTTATTTTTATTTTTAAATGTAATTCATAAATCACTCATTTGGTGTCAGGAAAATGATTTTCTATTTGCTGCAATGATACATGATTACGCTGTAGATGAGGGGAAAAAGGGGGCCTGTCAAAACATACTCATCATTCCCTGCTGGTGCTTGAGAACAAAAGCTTTTACTGAAGAAGACGAAGAAGAAGATGATACTTTGCTACACTCACACGAAGCAGTGATGTAAACTTAACGCTACAGATGTACTGTACATTCTTACCTGTCCAATGTCACCAACAACAGCCCCGGTCCCGTCTATCCTCGGTCTTTTGCACTCCGCCTCGGCTAAGTCGACGAGCACAGCGGCTGTCTGAGCGTCGGGCTCCGGGTCTCCTCGCTTCATCCCGCGGACAGCTGCTGGACCCCCGGCCGCGTTGGCGAGGGGTCCGGCTGCCGTATCAATGTCTCTTTCCATTATTCCCCGAGTAACGGGCAGCATTATGGAGGCGACGTCGGTCGACATTAACATCGGACGGCAGACAGTCACCAGTCAAAAAGTCTTGTTTGTAGCTTTGCCTTCTTCGTGTGACTCGTCCACAGCTCGATATTTCACAATGGATTCGTCTTTTTCCCCAGAAAGCGTAGACGGACAGTACAGAACTGGTTCACGTCAATAACGGCAGCTGGTACTGTTTATTGCCTAACTTGGCGTTGGCTATTCCAGGCAGAACATTATTCCAGGGTTCTGGACAAAGCCCGTTAAGTTGCAGCGCTTTTCCCCTTTCCCCCAAAGAAAGTAAAAAAACGAGGCCGAGCGGTTGACCCGTTTCACTAAAGATCAAACGTCCGTCTCTTGGATGCCTGGCGAGCTAATTAGCTCGCTAACATCGGCTAGCGTGCTAGCATTACATTCCGCTAGCTCTCCTTATAAATGTGGCTCACTCTCGCTGCCAGTAATAGGAAACGTTGGAAATGAGCTTGGCGGAATACTTCTCCGTCGGACAGGCTGTCCTCTCTACTCTCTCTCTAGAATGTGCGTTTGCCTTAAAGCCCGCTCTGTCGTTCCTACCAGCCTCCCCCTTGATTCCGGTCCCGTCTTATCACACCGTCCGTACCCTCGCCGTGGTCTGCTATGGATGCGTCTTGGCGTGCGGACTTGGCTGCCGACGAACACGATTTCCTCTGGTGTGAGTCCCGGTTGGTGTGACTCGCAGCGTGGAGGGAGCGCTGATCCGCGGTCAGATTTGTCTACGGACACCGGGATCGGAGGGAGGGGAGGGTGAGGTGGGCTGGTCTGAGGTCTGCCTTTCCGCCGTCTCCTTCTCCTTCTTCTTCTCCTTCTTTTTTTTGTTTTCCCTTAATTCCCACCGCCACCACCAGAGCTCCCCCTCCTCCTTCATCCTCACGTACTTCAATATGTAACCGAATTAGAATGAAAATCTTACTATTTTGCTGCTCACAGTAATGCCAAAACAATTTCTACAATTTTTTTTCAAAACAATAAATGAATGAAATACATGGGAAAAAAATGCAAGATGGAAAAACGTCTTCTATGAAGTAGGTTATATTAAATAAGGCTACATTTTACCACAGTACTCATAAATAATGTAGGTTGTACAAATAAGCAGATGAGTTATACATGCAGACTCATAACACTGTATTCATCTCCGGTGTGGCTTGTCAGATATGTAAATGATATAATGTATTTGCATGAGAGTGTAAATGATTACATTCTTCAGACATCTCTAAACCTATTCAGTTTATAAATTCAATCAAATTTGTAGTTTGTATGTGTGTTTTTGGAGCATGGGCAAGTCAACTTTTGGTTATTTATTTTTATATGAATAAATAACCAAAAGTTTTCAAGACTGAAATGAAATACAATGTAATAAATGAATAAAAAAAGCAAAAAGCCGCATCCTGCAGTCTCTGGTTTGATTATTTTGAGGGACTGAAATACAGTACAGTCATGTTTTTTAATGTTTTTGCGCCCCCTGGTGGGTCTTATATGACACAGCGTCTGAAAGGAAGGGGGGAGGCACTAGTCTCTAGTGAAATTGTTGTCATATAATTCATACAGAAGCAACACTAATCAAATACATCTGCTGTTGTGTAGAAAGGTTGATAGTGGAAAAATGCAATAACAGAGAGGGGGGGGATACATCATGAAGAGAAATGCTGTGTCGTTGCTGTCACACACAGACACACACACACACACACACACACACACACACACACACACACACACACACACACACACTTATGTGATAAAACCTGCACTGAATCCTCACTTCACCTGCCTGCCTCCGAAAAGATGATTGCTGTCACTTTAGGCCGGCCTCCTGTGTGAAAATGTGTGTGTTTGTGTGTGCGTATGAGCAGCTGAGTGTATTGAATGTGTGTGTGTGTGTGTGTGTGTGTGTGCTTCTTCCTCTCCCTCTGAATCACTCACTCTATCAACCTCTGTCTCTCTCCCGCTACCTGTCCCTCTGCCACCCACTGAACCCGCAATGATGGACGGCAGTGGGGTCACGTCACTCCACACGGCCGCCTGTTTCACTGATGGAGGCAGAAGCCATTACTCTCTTTTACACAGCCACACACCTCACGGGTCATGAAAAAAGATTTCGGTGGTGAGAAATACACCTCTGTGTCTACAGGAACACCTGTGTCTTGGTGCATCTCTTTCTACAATTCCTATAGTCTTCACAATGCACACTTTAACAGTGTGCATGGTAGCATAGTATGTCCTTTCGGTCTCGTTTTGCACAATTAATCAGTGTTTCTTTGTTCAGACTGTGCAGCAGGGAAGAACATGTTTCTTTCTTTTATTTCATAAATGTTAAGGTAAGAGCATGCTAAGCCACACATCTGATTGTGAACTTGTGATTTTGGGGTTTAGATGGTTAAAAGAAGGAACTTAAAGATGCTACCTTGGGCTCTGGGAGATTGTGTTCAGCATATTGTAATATAATGCGACACGTTTATTTGAGGGAATAATCAGCAGATTCATCTAAAGAGTTGCAGCACTGTTTTGCTGATTTCAGATTTAGAGTGTTTTCGAGGTTTGTCATTTCACTTCCCATACGTCTTGATTACACATTCGAGCAGATCACTGTTTGTGGTTGAACAAACCTGTTTATGTGTGAACAAGTCTTCTAGGAACCACCAACACATTCACACCACATTATTGAGGTGTGAATGTAACAGAGTTAATGATTCCACTTGCCATCACTGGCCATTGGTTGCTAGTATTACTATATTATTTAAGTTATTGCTAATCCTTATAATTTTCATGTTATTTCCTTGTTTAAATATCATTTACAACGTATCATTAGTTCCCCATGGAGACAAGTGGGTTGTGTGTAACAGCGCCCTCTGCTGGCTGCTTGCAGACTCTAGTGGTGCGCCCAGCTTTCATGAACGAGTCTGAAGCAAGCTGTTTTCATGGTAGGTTGACCTGTGAAAAAAAGTATAAAGTAAGTTGCATTTCTTTGTTCTGTCCAGTTTAGTCCGGACAACTCGATTTGCTTGTATTCTGTGTAGTACAAATAAATCAGCGTGAACTGAAGAAACTTCAATCTCTCTTGTGTTCTGTGGGTGTTCGTCACTGAGTTCCTGTAGTGAGAATCCTGTGGTATCTCACCACGAGTCAGACAGCAAATAAGTGTTCAGCCAGCTTTTAGATTGAGGTTAAATCAAAGTCCAAGCCACCGATCATCGACAAAGGAAAAACCACAACATGGGCTCGAAAAAAATGAATTGAATTGACAAGGAGAAAATGTGAACCAACAAAGCCAGGAGGAGAGAATTTGCATGAAGGTAGCCTACTTGTCCCTGAGATACAACTTTTTTATACATCCGGTTGAATAGTGTACCTACATTATAATGTGTGTGTGTCTATGTGTGTGTGTACGTGTGTGTGTGAGGTAAAGAGAGGGGGAGGGAGAGATGACGCAGAGCATTTCTTGTTAAGTTTCACATTTACAAGAGTCCAAAAACGTCCACTAGTCTTTCCAAATATATTTCATTTCTGTGTGATAAACAATTGCAATGGCCTGTTCAGTTTGACTGAACGTTTGTCCAAGAATTCTTTCGTTGTATCATCAAATCAGTTTGAAAATCAAACATGGACCGACATTCACATAGTCGGTCCGTTAACTGACATTTATTTTTCTCACAAAATGAACTGCCTTTAACATCCCGTAGCTTTCGTTTTCCTGAAGTTTCATTCTACTCTCATGTTCACCTGGGCCCGCCTCCTCTGGACGCCACCGCCTGCTGATTCGGTGTCACCCGGCGTCAGTCACGCCTCGCAGCCAATGAATTGATCGAGCCGAGCCAAAGGGGCGGGGCGTGACTGTACATGACTCTCGCAGCAGTGAGAAACGTGTGGCTGTTTTTTCTTCACACTGGCTGCTGGAGGAGCGGAACCGCAAACACCCTGCAACACATCAAGGTATTTATTTAATTTAGCTGTTAACGTCATGTGCATTGTGGCTTCCATTTAAGTTGAACACACATTTAGAGAGAAAGAGCGCCTTTACCACGTTTACACGTGTTAACAGTTGCTTAATACGACGTCTGCATGGCAAATGTAACCCTAAAGAGGTTGTGCCATGTGCGTACACGCGTGTATATTTAACATACGTATAGCGGACTCAGGGATATGAAGTGATGAGGCCGCCTAATCCGTTTACTACGCCTTTACAGACGACACAAGTACACGCAGCAAAACAACCCGCTGCTCCTCATCATGGCACTGGATGGATGTGGCCTCGTCTGCAAATATATCCTCTTCATATTCAACCTCATCTTTGCGGTAAGTCTGTCAAATCATAAGACTGCGCTTTGAAGGAAAACAAAAAATATGTATTGGCTTGGCCTCTGTATTTTATTGATTTGTTGTAATATCTCATGGGATGGAAAGCCGAATAGTTTGCAGGTGTTTTTGTTTTGTTGGCAAAATGAAAAGTTGTTTGTCTCGTTCAGCAGGCTGCTGCTTGGCTCCCATTAAGTTTTGTTTCTGTTGAACACCAGCTCAGGTTCCCAGCTACTTTCATTTACACCTGTCTATGCTTAATGATATAACCCCCCCCCCCCCCACACACACACACACACACACACACACACTTTCATGCTTTTATGTACTTTTTTTTTGTAAAACTGTGGCGTTGCGTTCCAGTGTATTATTGTCGTTTGACTGTCCCACAGTTCTGCACTCAGTCGTTTCAAAGCCTTTTGTTTGTCTGTTTACCTTCGTGCCACCTGTTATTCAACATGATGTGACTAAACACCACGTCTGACTCAACCATGTACCGAACATTACAGGTTTAAAGATGTGAAAAAAAACTCGTAACCAGTATATTTTACTGCACGTTGAGACTGGGGTTTTAATTGGTTATTTCTGTGTTTCGGCAGTTGGTGGGGTTTGCCTTTTTGGGTATCGGCCTGTGGCTGAGGTTCAGCAATGGCACCAGAGGCATCTTTGAAATAGAGGCCCTCAACTCGAGCGTATTTGTGACGGGTCAGTACTTTTTTTTTTGTGACGCAAATTTGTATAATTTCTCCAAAATAACCGCACGAGGATATTTTGCCTCTGACACGCATTCGATCACATGTCTGTGTTCCTCTCTTTGTGTTTTCATCAGCTGTGACTGTCCTGATAGCTCTCGGCTCAGTGATGCTGATCGTGGTGGTGTTCGGAGACTACGGCGCCTGCAATGAGAAAAGATGTGCTCTGCAAGTGGTGAGACGTCTTCGCACGCTAACTTCCTTGTAATGTGGGGCAACGGCCAAGTTTGTTTTTTTCTCCTGTTGTGTGATCACAACATCCTGCCGAACACAATGTGCACACTGTTACTAGTGCGGAACGCCTTCAAAAATGAAGGACAAAATAAGACAACTTGAAACACACTCGTCATCTTTAGACAGAAGAACGATATATATGTCCAGTAATTAACTATACTATTGATATGTTTTAATGAATGAGGACAAGACTATAATATTAGATGAATTCATCTGAAGTGCAATTCATGTAATTGTGGTAACAGTGGTTGGGGGCAATTGTAACATGGATATAGCAGCCATGATAGAATCTCGTATGCTTTCTAACAACAACTGTATTACCAGAGGTTGTTCATGTTTTCTATTTCTGCCTAAAATGACCTCATTCTCGTACTTCAGTATCAGTAAAACTTCACTTCCTGAAAACGGCAGACACACATTTTCTTGAGAAACCCCCACAGCACAGCGGCGGCAAACTAAATCGACGCGAGGGAGGACCGGGGAATGTAAACAGAAGATCCTTTTGTTACTCATATATCTGTTTCGGCACTTTTGACCTTGGTCTTGATTCGGCACTCCTCAATCCTCCTTTCTGGAACCGACACATTTCATGCACAAAGACCGAGTCTGGTGTGCAACACGACATAAAATAGAATAATAATGAAACGGTAAACAGTCGGGTTAAAGTGCGTTGCAATGTACACAGATATGTTCCAATATCTTTGATTACTGCCGTCGTGTTTTCTCTCTCATTTCCGGTTTTATCTCATAGTCCCGTCTCAGCGGTTCATTCGGGAAACTCAAAAGGCATTGCTGAAGCGTGACACAGCGCTAAGGCGGGAGGCGGAGAGGGTTTTATGTGCTGTGGGAGGAAACAGGCTGACACGGTTGAAAACTCTGATTTGCAACATGGAACTGTAATCCAGCAAAGACATTTGCACAAAAAACATGCATACAGTTGCATACCCTTGTCGTGATGCACATGCATAATAGTGGGAGAAAACGATGTGTTATGTTGTTTGGTTATTTGTTTCTTATCACTTTATGAACATGAGATTTTCGAATCCGGTTTCTTTACCTCCCCTCCTCCTTTCAGTTCTCCGTCCTTCTGACCATCCTAACGGTGGCTGAGGTTGCTGTCGGGGTGATTGGTTATTCCAATAAAGATGCGGTAAGAATGAAATGGAAAATAAGGGGAGGAGCACAAAGAATAGTCAAAGATGTAATCATAAATACTCCATATTTACTGTCATGATAATATGTTTTCATTTATATTATTAAGGTTGGACTGAACATTGTGGAGTTTTACACTAGCATGTATACTCTGTATGTGACTAGCGGAGGAGACCCGGTCATTGGTGCCACTCTCACATTCGTCCAGAGTATGGTAAGCACAAAACACGGTTTAACTCCAAACTGTTTTGCCTTAATGCGTTTTGAACTTGATGCTTTTGCAACTTGTGTACTGAACTCTTCTTTTACACCTTTTATTGACGTGGCACCCGAGGGTGTTTAGTTATCAAACAACTAAAAGTGACATTAGGAAATTGATCATTTGAATAAATTGTGTCAAATATATAAATTAACCAACAATGTCTGACATAATTAAGGAAACTTTTCAAATTCAGCTCATTATTATGAAATACTATTTTGTTGTTCATTATCATAGCCAAACAACCACATTTATTGGTTACATTTTTATTACAAAATGCTCTTTTTTTAAAAGTCAGTCTCCCCAAAACTTATTTCATGTCAAGTTTTATTTCACTCAGCTGGTTTATTATCTAGACTGGGTTGAGAGCTTCGATTATTACTTAGCATCGAGTCGAAGAGTTAGCCGTGTTAGCCGTGTTAGCTAGCTCCTGTTGGCTTGAGCGACCACAGAGAAAGACTCGGCGTCTCTCTCTCTGTCTCTCTCTGTCTCTCATCTTCACAAATAAAACGAATTAACCAGCTAACGTGGCACAGCAGCGGCTAGATAACTTGTAGAGTAACTTTGACATTGTTGTTGTTTTAGCTAACAGGCGCTAACTGGCTAAATCTGGTGGCGGTCGTTTATCACGCTAGTTAGAGGCTGGGGGCCGTGTGACTAGTGACACGAACACCGAAGGGAAAAGTTTATCATAAAAGAAAAAATGACCTGCTAAAAATATAATAAGAGATTAAAAAAAACATTTTTATAATGTGAAGTGAGACATCAAAAATGATTGTTAATTTTGAGTGTTCTTAACCTGCTTTCATCTCCCTCCTGTGTAGCTTCACTGCTGTGGAGTGACCGGGATACCGCTGGTAGAGTTGGCTAAACACACCTGCCCCAAACCGGACGGTATCTGGGAGCAAATCAAGATGGATGTAAGTTGGTGCCAAGAAAGCTGATCTGATTAACACGATGGATGTGTTAAGATGTGTATGGTTTTGAGTTCACCTTTGCATTATCTGTGTAGGATGGCTGAGGATAAATAAACCCCCTTTCTTGTTGCCACCACTGGAAACTGAGCGGCTGTATTCTGTCGACTCCGGGACGCTAACAGTTTCTCCTGTCTGGTTGATACAGAGTTGTCCTGGCGTCATCATAAGTGTCTTTGACAGTAAAGCTGAACTGGTGATGGGCATCTTCGTTGGAACTGGAGTTCTTTTGGTGAGCAAATGTGTTGCGTGCTGCACATTTACACATTTAGACGCAGTAGATGAACTCAACGGTTTGGCTGAAATAGGCTGGTGAATGAAACCTTTAAAAAAACATTTTAGCAGAGTTGTACTGTAGGTGCTACTGAATGTGTTTTGCTTCGATTGGCTCATAGATAAAGCAGGTATGGCGGCCTACAGGTACAAAAGCTGAGTGTTATCCTCCAAAAACATTACCTGGAGATGATATCAGATTGGCTTCACTTCACAGAACCGGCGGTGGCCGCCTGCTACAGTCTCACATAGCTTGTTAGCGCGGCTTTAGACTCGTAGTGTTATAATTGAAACCATATTCTGAGCCGCCTCACCACAACTTCCTGTTCACTGTAAAGTGCTTTGAATATTGTCATGCCTGAAAACCACTAACAATGAGCCTTATTTATACTGTATTGAAGACAACACAGTCCATAATATAAAAACCATCCAGTGTTTAATTAGCATCAAATTACAGTCAAAACCTGACTGCTGTGGGGGATAAGGAGGAAAAGTGAGACCGATATATTTTATCTTTTCCATTTAGTGTCTTGCCTTTACACAAGCTTCATTTTGTCTTCTGCTCTTGTTGTTCATAAAGTACATGACGTGTTTCTAATCGCTCTAAATCCCCCTCGTCTCTCTTAACCAATCGTCCTCCCCGTCTTGCTTTCACTCTTTTCATTCTCCCCATCCTTGATGCCCAAAGTTCATAGCTCTGATTTGCAGCATAATCCTCAATAGAACGCTACGTCTGTCCAACTCACCTGCTCAGTACATCATCCTGACTCAGTCCACCTCTGTCCTGGCTAACCCTATCCCTCAGCACGGACTCGTCTCCACCTCTTACCCCGTCGTATCCACCTCCTACGCTAACCCTGACCTCGTCGTCTCCACCTCCTACCCCTACCAGGACCCAGTCGTCTTCACCCCTCTCTCTGCGGCTAACATCCCTATGGCTTAGTCCTAGTGTGCGCTTCTTGGTTTTTACTCCCACTGTCGCCCATGTTTTTATCCATTCTCTTCACTGCTGAACATGTTCAGCTCCTCTCTGCATGGTCTCTGCAGGGAGTCTCCAGCTCGCTTTAAAAGGAAAACTCCACCCTTTTAAAAGGACCTAAGGCACAATTATGACAACACTCCATCTTTTGGAACTGTTGAATTTGCATCACGGCATAAAAAAGCTGTATTAAAAAAAAATAGTTTCTGTTGTCCCATCAGTGAAGGTTTTTTATTATTATATTGTTTAATCTGTATATATACACAGTTAAAGAATACATATCCAGGGTTGGATTCTTCCTTTAAGCCTCTGCTGCTTCATCATTGGACATTTTGCCTTTTTTAAATTCCTCACACAAGTAGCTGCATGCAAATTGCAAGCATGGGCTGGTGCCGCTCTCACGCTCACGCATTCGGTGGCTGGTTTAATCCGGGAGGTGATAACTAGCGGGAAGCAGGTTGGTCACCGCACAGCTCTTTCCCCCCCCCCCCCCCCCCATCACTGCTCTTTACTTCCCCTCCTCCTTCTGTGTCTGCATCACAGGTTATCGCCCTGGTCTGCAGCATTATCCTCCTGAAACAGACCAAGAGAGAAGAGCAGGAGATCACCGCGTACTATTCGACTGTGTACTAACAAGAGGATTGGGTTTTTGCCCCTCCTCTGCCTCACCGACGACGGCCAACGCTGGAATTCAGGCTCAACCAGCAAATGCGTTTTCAGATTTGTCTCTGTATGTGAACTACTGATCATACTAGTTTTAAAACTGAATTCAGTCACACTGTGCTTATGTGACCCGTTGTAAGCGGAACCCCCTGCTTTCTACAGAGCTGTTGCCAATTCATTAATAATCATGCAGTAACTCTTGGTGAAATGGATGTTGCGTAGAATGAGCCATTATTCATCCAGCTAGAAACTGTCACAGCTTGACAGCAAGTACGCTCTAGCCTGACAGGCCTCTCCATCACTGTGAGCGTACGATAAGTAATCAGACACGTCCCTTTGATAATAAAAAGAACAGGACACTTCCACGTCTGTTACACATTTTATTTCAATTCAATTTATTTTTGTATTGCCCAAAATCACAAATTACAAATTAGCCTCAGAGGGCTTTAAAATCTGTACACATACGACATCCTCTGTCCCGGAACCCTCACATTGGAACAGGAAAAACTCCAAAAAAAACCCCAAAAAAAAACCTCTTTAGCGGGGAGAAAAGAGGGAGACCTGTGGGAGAGCAACAGAGGAGGAATCCCTCTCCCAGGATGGACAGAAGTGCAACAGATGTGTGTACAGAATGATCATCATAACAGAGTTACAACACATTCAGTGCAACTGGCATTATGTTAATGAGCAGCGTTAACAACGCTGCTGCTGAGGTTTTTGTGCTTTTGTCTGTTGCCAAATATGAAATAGTTAAACACTGACTGAGCCACTGGCAAATATCACTGTTTGATTTCATATTGTGTGTTTAAAATGCAAAAAGGGAACATTATCTTTAAAATCCATAAAAAAAAAATATATAAGTGTTGAAATGGAAGTTTCACTTTATCCTAACTTTCTTGTAACTGTTAATTCATTTTCATGCTGTAGAGGTGTGATGTCACACGAGTCATTTATACATTGCTTTAGTTTTGCATTCATTTTTTTTGCATTTGTTTTGCATTTTGCATAATTTCTTCCAGTTGTTGTTGCACCCAGAGGGCCACAGGTCAGAAAACAAAGTCTTCTTGTGTGTGACAATATTCTGCAGGCTTCCCTCAGTCATCAGGTACTGTTGGAGGCTGTTAAACTGACTGTATAAACATGCAGAGTGCTTTAAATCTGTGCTGCCTTCCTGTAAACGCTGGGACACGTCTTACTGTTCAGAGACATTAGTTCAACTTTTCATTCCTGCCAAAAGCCTTTCGGACCAAATGGAAGTACATGAAGGGTCCTGTTTAGACAGAAGACCGCTGAATTGTTTGTGTATCGCTCGTTTTCTTTCCCGTACCACTGTAGTACTATTTGCATTGCACTGTATCGTTTTTACATTCACACGTTTCTGAATAAATATTCTATCGAGGGCTTTTCCTCTCTTCTTCAGTAAGACTTATGTTTCTGTTATTCCCATGAAACAAAACAAGAGTGCAGCTGTGCAAGAGTGTTTATTTCATTGCTCACGCGTCACTGTTGGGACCTGAGAGGAAAAAAAGAAGTCCATGTTAAAGTTCTCGAGAATGACTGGGCCTGATGCTTATGAAGCTCTTTGGTGAAATATGACGACTACATTGGGTAATGTAAACTATGTAGCCACAATACAGCTCCTACATTCAACAGGAATCCATCTGCAGCTTTAGTGTAGAAGATTCTCAGTGGATCAGACTCATTGTTGTAGTTTTTTGTTGAGTTAGACTTTTCAAGTCTGGAACCCACAAGTCCTCAAATTATAAAAATATATATATAATCAATGTATAAGAACCTTGTTGGACTACTGGACCAACTAGTTCCTCCCTTATGTTTCCACTGTGTTAAGCTTACTGTTGATGCAGCGTACAGTGCAGTCACCATCTGCAGCAGAGCACACTTCTGTCGAGCACAAGAAGTAGATCTGAGGAGGAGAAAAAAAGAATGCAATAAATGGTTTTATGGCACAATTACACGAATCCTAGTCTACATGTAGCCACCATTGTGGACCGCCACATTAACAGTCCCAATTAACGACAACAAGAGATGTTTACTTGTACGAGCACGTTAAGTGGGAGGTACCTCTGGGTCCTCCAGGTGAGAGTATCCTCCTTCAGCCATGTATGGGGGGCTTTCTGAGTGCAGCGACAGGAAGCCAGAGATGGTGAACCTCCAGATGTGGTGGGGGTCAGAGCGTGGGGAAGGAAGCGACTCTGAATCACCTCGGCTGGGACAGCTGAACACACAGCGGTGAGAGCACAGCTACAACTGAAAATCTCTACAGGAGAACTTTGTAAATGGCTCCTCAGACTTCATTATAATTCAATGAAAATGATATTGTATCTAATACAAGCAATTCATTTCTGTACAACATACCCATCATAGACCAGCATCCAGCTGGCGTAGGGAGCTTGAGTGTAAGCCAGGCAGGAGTGGACCAGCAGCACCAGGCTGGGCTCGGGCGGGTCCAGCAGGCTCACCTCCACATAGACTGGTCTGCCTCGCAGGAGGCTGAGAGGCAGGTGAGCCTCGGGGTGGAAGCTGCTGAAGGACTCGTCTACGAGGAAGAGAACATTGGAACAGTATTACGGTGCCGTGAGGCATGATGGGCCATTTCAAAGAGAATACAGAGCAGACAATCACCTGTGGCAATTCTCAGTAGCACAGCGACAGTGGCTGGTGCAGAGTGAACGGGAGGTGGAGGAGGCTGACCCATCACATGGAGCTTCACTTCACCTGGAGAACCCGGGGAGGAGCTACATTCCACCATCAGCCTGTGGATCAACAGAGAGGCTGCAGCGTGTCTCAACATCCAACACTAAGCTGAGCATCTTTGACAGACAGCAATTATTTCACGACGTGTGCGTCGCGGCTCGTTTATTTTGGGACAATGTTTGTGATTTATCCTCTGATGTTGCATCTTTTGGAGGCGGAGACGCGTCTGTATGCGTCTGATGGTGTTCTGTGAGCTGCTGCTTTTTGAGAATTGGATTCTAGTCTGAATACAGAAGCAATAATTTGCAACACAAAGCCAACAGCAGAAAAGAAAATGTCCGCCTGTAAAGATTAAAGACGAAAAAACAGCCCAAACGATACATGGTGGTAAAGGATTCCCTCTTAAAATGAAGTTAATATCCGACTCTAAAGCTTCCCTTCAACAGTCATGGCATACCTGACAGGAGAGTTCTCGAGCTCAGAGCTGTGCTCTCGTTGAAGCGAGTGGATACCATGGACTTGCAACAGATGAACCACCGTCTGACCAAACACCTGACAAGGATATGAAGTTCGAAAAAATGATTTCCATCATGACACAAAGTGATCAGATGGTGGTCAGTCAAAGCATCACTATTCCGCCACATTAAAGTTTCACGGTCAGCCTGCCTTTTTTGGGGGCGCTGCCTTTATGAGTTATCCATTGGAGAGTTCCTTACGTGTTTGCTTACTCCACAGCCGTCCAGGGGGACGGCGTAGATGTCCCGGTCAGAGGTCAGCTTCTGCAGTGTGCAGGACACATGGCTGAGCTCAGAGGGATGAGCAGGGGGGGCCACTGTGGGATCCACCACAGAGTCCGGCAGCGCAAAGATGAAATGCTGTCCCATTGTACAGTCTGTTGGCACACACACACAATCATTCCTGAGCTGTGCCGGTTTGCTTTGACCAGTTTTTAAAAAACCCTCCGATTGAAATCAAGTACAAATATTTAAGTGTTGGCAAAAATCACAAACGTAATGCTTTTAATTGGGTGGTTGGGGCGTCGGCTTCTAGCCTCAAAGCCCCACACGATCATCCAATTCTCAGATTTTCTTCATTGTCAGTTAATTTTTTTTCCAGACGTGTGTTTACAGGATCTGCTGCGGGAAGGACTCACTCTTCACAGGGTACGAGCAGCAGCCCAGAGAGACTCTGCAGTCGAAATCTGACGCCGGTCCAAGGCCCGGGGGCGAGGCAGAGAGCGGCTCGGCCTTGAGTTGATCTGAGCGCAGAGAGCAAACAAAGAGAGGAGAGCCAGTTATACTGCAATGGCTCTATTCAGCAGCAGGAGCGATGACTGATTCATAAATTCAGAATTGGTTTTCCATTCAGGTGTCTCGTTACAGCCAGAATAGATGCCAGACCTTTAGCCTGGCACGGCTGAACAATAATGTTCTGCCGCCTTGTGGCGATCTGAAGTCAGGACACTGACACCAAAAGCTACGTCTCAAAAATAATAGCTGCTGGTTTTTCACCTTTCATTTCATTATCCAGCATCTCGTCTGCTTTTTCACCACCAGGACGTCCAACAGCATCATATGGATGTTCCCGGGTGTTATGATGGGAATAATAATAGTAGTAAGGATGTAGGGGGTCATTGTGAGCATCATACGCTGATTCTGTCGGTGGAGTAGAGGCTTGAGGATTGGGAGAGGAGGGATGCTGAGGCGGGGAGGAAGACGATGGAGGCAGATGCTCTAAAGCTTCTTTGGAGGAAGTCTGAGACCCGCGATGGTCAGCGCCGAGTAAACTCTCAGGTCCATAATACATCTGATAGTAGCGATAATAAGGGTGGTAGTAGAATGGGTAAGGAGGAAGATTATGGTAGGGTGATGGAGTGGGGAAGGAGGGTTGTTCAGGACGAGGAGCTGCAGCGGCGTCGGGTACAGGAGGGGGAGTGGAGGGGGGTGGGGAGGCTTGGACTGCTGGGGTCACGGGGGCAGAGGGTCTCTTTCTGTCATCCAGCTCTGCTTTTACATAGTCATCATTCCGTTTGATCCCTTCTGGCCTGCTTTTTTGAAGGTTTTGAGAATCAACATCAGTATTTAAGTTGTATCCGTCATGAACGACGGTGCTGGATTTTGAATTATCAGACAAATTGGTTTCTGCAGCCGTGTCGGGATTGAGAGGAGTCAGTCTTCCGGCCTCGCCCCATGCAATATGTGGAAAGTAATAGGAGTAGTGGTACGGATAGGGCTGTGGCGGGTGAGGTGGATACAGTGCAGAGGCTTTGGGAGGACTAGTTGGAAGGGTGTAAGGAGGAGAGGCAGCCTTAGGCTCGGGCTGAAGGAACTGGTGCGAGTTAATTCTGCGGAGCGCCTCGGACTGCTGCAGGTTGGGGGGCAACACCGGATTGTCAGGGTTATTAGGATTAGTTAAAGACAGTTCTCTGGGAACCTCAGGACCTGGATCAGGGTATTGAGGTGGGCCAGGAAGAGGGATTTTAGGGTGATGGTAGTAGTGATAGTATGGATTGAAGGCATGGCTGGAGGGCTGGAGAGGCAGTTCTGGATACGCCCGACCTGAATCCTCCGTATCAGATGACAGAGAACGGTGGACACCAAAATGTTTATAAGACTCCCCGACAGGAATCAGGTGAGAGTAGTGAGGACCGACTGTAGGGTCGGGAGTCGGAGATGAGGGAGAAGGAGGGTTATCTGCAGTGCGTCTCTCAGGACTAGGATACTTGTGGCGATACGTAGGGTGGGGATAGTAAGGTGGGGCCAGATAGAACGGTGGCGCCCATGGAAGTGGCTCCAGGGATTCTGGCATGTGCTCTGCTGGCCCTCTAGTTAGATGATGAGGGCTGTTGACCACAGGCTGATGGGTCAGGGAGAGTTCTTCAGGGGGAGCGACAGGACAGGTCAGCGTGAATGTCTTCTCCCCTATCTGAAGAGAAAGTGTGTGGTTTCCATCCTGAGGGAAAAGATGAGATTTTCTGTGTGAGACTGTAGAACATAACCACGTTCAGGACTCGATTATTAATGTCTTAACTCATAAGGAAGTAAACGACATCTATATTTAGCAGTTGATGGTATGGCGGTCCGACTTCTGACGAGGGCACCTTTGTACACTAAAGCTGGTCTGAGACAGTGTCTTTCTATTCTTTGAATCTTAGTCCTTTACCCCTGAAGTTAAACTTCCGTTATAAGCAGGTATAATTAAGTTATGACTCAAGTGTGAATTTAGTGGAAACAAAAGTAACATCTATATGCATTTTGTAATGAATACACACATATACACATACATACATATATAAATAAGAATTCTCAATTGTTTTCATCACTGACTGATGGATTTATTACATTTATGAGATTCAATTAGTTTCTTTCAGATGATCATTTTGATTCTTAAAGATATTTTGATTTCCTCAGATGTACTGCGTTCATTCCTCCATCAACACGTTTCTAAAGTTCACATTAATACAAACGAGACTTTAAGATATCGTGTGACACCAGTCACATCGTTTCGGCATCATCCTTCCCTGAGAAGTTATTAATAACCGAGTCATTATTATTGATGATCAAACAAAGAATGAAAGTGCTATGGAGACAATAAAACATCAAATAAAAAACACTGAAAATGTAATTTCGATGTCTCATAAATTGTTCCTTTTCTGAAATTCACCTTTACTGCGACGCCGCAGGTAATGAACGGAGCAGCGATTGTAATCTCTGCATCTCGTCTGTCCAGCGTGTAGCCACACAGCTCAGCTAACTCCACCAGACGGGTCCATTTCCCTCGGACTGTAGAGAAAAGGAAAAAAAAAAAACTACCGTCATATTTATTGTAAAAGTCTGGAAAACAAAAGAGAAGAAGAATATCCAAGTGAACTAATGGAAATGAAAGGGAAACTTCGTTTTACCATTTACCCTCAGCCCCTCTGTAGCATGGAGTCCCTGCACTTTGACGGTCATACCGAGCGGGGAGCAGCAGAGGGAGGAAGGGCCCCCGGCCTGAGGCTGGAGCCGAGCGGCCGGGCAGGACATCTTGACTGGCGTCCCCCTCCACAGCAGAGGCAACGCATAGCCGTCAACCTAAACACATGTTTTAAAACAGCAACCTTTTATAACTTTTACTGCTGCTGGCTAAACAATTTCACATCCATTAGACAAGCTCTTCTCATTAAATATGCATTAAAAACACGAGTCATCGCTCCATGAAAGTCCATAACTATCTTGTTAAGATGCCATTACGGCACAGTGAGTCACTTCAGTTGTAATGTATGATTCATCCTAACCCTGTTACTAAAAAAGGGTGTGTTCAGTGCAAGACAAAGACACCGTCACTGTAAGAAACGATCAACAGAGAGGCTTCAGTGGGCCGAGAAACCCTCCTTTTGAACATCAGAAACAAAAAAGGTAAATTAACTTGTCAATTTGATCCCATTGCCCACAACTTTGACCATCACAATGTAGAGATCAAAAACAGCTAGTTGGTTGAAGTGTCCTGTGAAAAACTAATCTGTGCATTGTTATCAGACATGAAACATATTACATGGATACCGTACCTCCCGTGTGACATGACAGGCATCATACTGAGCCATCAGACTGAGGTCTCTCAATGTGGTCTGAACAGAGAAGCCACACTGAGGTGGCAGCTGGGACAGCGGCACGGAGGACTCGTTCACTGAGACACAAAGAGACAACAAAACCTTAAGTTGACCCGTATGGTAAAAATAAATAAATCTGGTTAAACTTGAGTCCACACCAAGCTGCTACTATTTTGTGTGTGTGTGTGTGTGTGTGTGTGTGTGTGTGTGTGTGTGTGCAGCTCCAAATTCAAGCTTTGTATAACAATGTCACCATCCCAGACACGACCCATGGGGGGGGGGGGCTGCAGCCTCACCTCGGTCCAGCTGTAGCTGGACAGCTCGTCTCCTCCTGACAGTGAGGGTCATGGCGTCGTCTCCGCACTGCACCACGGGGTGCAGCCTCTGCCAGCTCTCCTCTGAGCCGTTGAGCCGCTGACCTCTGACCCTCTCCCGGCCTCCCTGAGCTTGGACTGGTGAACAAAAACTAACCATAACCAATAATGCTTTGAATGAAGTTTCTACTATCCTGCTGTTAAGGAGGTTTGACATTAAAAAAAAAAATTTTTTTAAAAGGCACAGCTTTATGAGCCATTATCGCTGAAGATAACCATCTCTGTACACATTGCATATTATTTTTATTCTTTATACTGTAGACCTTTGCACAGCCACAAAAATAATATATTTTTGCAGTTACATGTACATATTTTCTGTGTGATTTTTTCATTATTATTATATATTTATGCACTAATACACCAACGCAAATACATTTCATATGAAAACGTGATATTACTTCAATGGGAATAAACTACCAGCTCACCTGAAGCAGCAGAGTCTGCCTGGTCGCCCCCGTTAAGGCTCGTTTCCAGTTGACCAGTAATATAAAACGCGCCGGGAACAACATGCTCAATTTTCCCTTTGCCACAATATTCATTTGCAGCGTCGCTTCGCTTCGGTTTGTTACGGTTTTTGAAGCTGTCGTCTCCGGAACTTGACGCTATTGTGAGTTTGGGCGTCAGTCCGGAGGTGTCGGACCGTGTCCGGTCCCCGTGTTCCAAGTTGCGAAAGTACGGGAGACGTCTCGACTCTTCTCCCCGCCTCGAGTCGAGCTGTAGCCGCTCTCTGCCCTCTCGCGCAGAGGGGTGAGCGAGGCCTTCTGTCGTCAAAACGCTGCTGCCGTCATTGTGCAGAGACAGGTGCGCGTTCGGTTGGGAGGAGTAAACGGAGGGCTCACACCGGCCCACTGAGGGGAAAGTTATGGTCGTGATGGTGTAAATGAGAAGGACACCGAAGCAGTAGCCTGTTCGTTTCAAATGCATGTCAGACAAGAGTTTCTCTCTGCGCACCAACACACTGGGACAGAGGGACCAGCAGCGGTGTCTTTGTAGGCTTCCTGCCGACACACCTGTGCGCTAATTGACACTAATTAGTAAATGGCGGATTATTAGTGTACCGGTGGCAGATTTCACACGTTCAAGTGTGTTTAATGAACATTGAAGGATTCAAGTCACCACTTAACTAGATTTAAGTGCATTGACTAATGTAGGCTACTTAACGTTTGAATACTATCATTAGCTGCTGTACTTTATGCTTATATTCCACTACGGAGGGAAATGTTAACACTTTGTAACCACACAACATTTATATTTTCCTAAAAAAAAATGTAATAAAAAATAAACAGTTCATTGTTAAAGATTAAATGGGTGGTTCAAAACATTTTCGGCTTGTGACTTCTCACAAAAAAAAAGCAGATCCTCTAAAGAGAGTTCCCCTCTAGAATTTAGAGGGATTTATTTATAGCTGCTAGAATCATACAAAGTTCCACAAAAAAAGGAAAGATTACATAAAAGTAAAAAAAAATGAATATTAATTTGTCGACCCCTTCGATTCATTTCGTGATATTTTGAAAGGGAACAAGCTCCACCTGGACCAGCTACAACATATACGCTCTGATACATCATTATCAATCTAACATACAATAAATGATCAGTCAGCACGTTTTCTGCACAATAAGTACATTTACTCAAGTAGGATCAGGATTTTGAAACGTGTACTTTGAGTATGGACTATTAAAAACTTTGATCACAATCTACTTCTCTGTCCACTAGAGGGCGGTACTACATTGCACTAATCATTTCCACTGGAGACCTATCCACACACACACACACACACACACATTATTCATACATTTGTACCCTCAGAAATTGCTTTTTTAAAATCTCTTTAATACAATTGACAATTACGCACAGTTGAATTCTTCATTAAAAAATACATTTTAACTTAAAAACATGTCTGCACTTCAGACAGATCTCACTCCACCCTGACATACAGCCCCGTTGACCTTTGCCCTCTTTTTAAATAATCTCTCTCTTTTTTGTCAAACTGCACACATCATCTGATTGACAGAAACAAGTCATATACTAAGTCACATCAGAGATTAATCTACCACCTAACTCCTGTATGTCATTTACACTCATTTGCATTTCATAGTTTGGTTTTATATACTTAACTGAAGTAAAATCCTTTGCTGCCAGTGTTCTTCCCAACTGCCGTCTGGCCTGGAAATAAATGCCTCTAATAAAAGTTGAATAGACTCTAGAATCTAGATGCTCCGCCTATTCATGAGAAGAAAAAAAAACACAGATATTTTCTGTGTGCTACTGTGCGCGAGCAAACCGTCAGGAAACACGAGGACTGTTGGTTTAACTGCCAACTCCGCCATCTGATAATTAGTGACTCTGCCAAGCTGTGGCCAGTCATCACATTGAGGTCGTGATGTTATCAACTGAGGGCAGACTGGTAATGTTCTCACATTTTGCCCTCCCTCGCCTCAAGAATCACAGTTTGAAACAAAATACACTTCATAAAGAGGCTGTGTGTGTGCGCGTGTGTGTGTGTGTGTGTGTGTGTGTGTGTGTGTGTGTGTGTGTGTGTGTGTGTGTGTGTGTGTGTGTGTGTGTGTGTCAATGGGGTGGGTATGGGGAGGGGGGGGATGATCAGTTGATGATGGGCGCGGCAGTGAGATGACTCATATTTGGAGTTGCCTAGCTACAGCCAGGAGTTGTTTTCTTGAGAGTCGGAGCGAGAGTACAGTGTGTGTATGTCTGGATTTCATTGAGAGAGCGAGGCTTTGTGGGGGCGACATAAACACAGGGGTGGCACCGAGCAGGAAACAGGAGAAGAATAGTTTCCCAAAAAGAGGAGACGAAATCACGTGAGGACAAACTGGAGTTAAATGTAGTAACGTCCACGAGGGAGGGGAAAGAAACAGAGCGAGGTCTACAAAAGAAGAAAAGAGGGCTGAGGGTGAGGAAGTGAACCAAGTATGAAAACCCTTGGCCAGTAACCATGGAAACATGCCGGCTCGACTAAATATGAGGAATTCTTCTTTTTTTTGTTGAATGTAAACGGCGGCTGAGGCACCACAGCTGACACACACACACACACACACACACACACACACACACACACACATGTTCGCCCCACTGGAAGCTGTACTCCGTGTCCCCTTCATGACAGACTCCTCCTGAAGCCGCTCCTGGCTGATTTCTATTCAACCCACAGGCAGGCAGCCAACTGCTTTGAGAGACATTCTCTCAGCTACAGGTTTAGCATATTCTTTGAGGTGTTAATTTGATTTTGATTGCCCCTTCGCTCAAAGTTACCCCCGGCCCGTCCACCTCCTACGTGGGTCTTTGCCCTGTGCCACATCATGTAGCCTCTCTTCTCTGATTCCAATATTTCACCCTCGGGACAAACACAAAGGTTGAGTTTTGTGCAACAATTCAAACACAATCTAACGGTATGAAAGACAAAAAATGAAAGCAAGTTATAATAATGATAATACACTTTTTTTGTATAGCCCCCTTTATACAAATACAGCTCCAAGTGTATGTATATATATACACATTTTAAAAATTTAAACAGTGTCATAAAAATAAATAAAAGATTCAATAAAAACAAGGATACAGACTAGATTAAACAAAACATATAGGTTAAACAATTTCAATTGTTTGGATCGTTAGAATCAGCTTTATTGGCCGACTATGTGTACAGATACAGGGAATTAGCTCACAGTGCAGTCACACACAGCATATAGAAATATACACAATAACAAGGACAACAAAGATGGGTAAAATAAACATTGAACGTATGTACATACATGTAGGTGAAAATAATAGGTGTGTACATAAACATGTACAGTATATACAAGCTGTACAGGTATAATGAAAAAAGGAGTGGACCAAGTATTGAACCCTGTGGAACACCATATAGAATGTATTGGGTATTTTAAACAACCAATACTCGTGATAAAACTGTAGGTCATAATTAACCTAAATTGCACCGGCACTTGTGGTTAACGTTGTCATCCTGCTTCTTTGTCCACAACTGAACACTTTAACTTTTTGGCCTTTATTTCCTTACGGAGAGAATGAGGCTGCCTTCAATTGATGAGTTATTGTCGGGCCGAAGGCCACGGCATGGACACACACTGGGGAGGTGACCATTCCTGGAAAATGAAACTGATGATCATCACACTCCTGAGAGAAGGACAGAAGGAAAGGAAACTGTGTGTGTGTGTGTGTGTGTGTGTGTGTGTGTGTGTGTGTGTGTGTGTGTGTGTGTCGTTTCTCCAGGTCAGCTGTCGCTCCCTTAATGATGAGTATGCAGTATGTTTATACAATATGGATGTGTTTACTTTTTTTTCCAGAAACAGGCCATGCATTCCTTGGCAGGTAGATGAGGATGTGTACATGTATACGAAGGTGTGTGTGTGTGTGTGAGAATGTGTGTAACTGACATGCCTGTACATAGCTTATCATAAAACCCCAGCCCGGTGACACTGGAAGCAGGGGCGGAGGGCGACGGTCGACTTTTCCAATTAGTCGACAGCCAGGGGGTGAGGTGAGAGTTACAACACACCAAGCTATAGTGACAAAGGCCCTTTGTGTTTGCTCTGTCGCGTTTTAACAGAACACTCGCATGAAAATGACCCCTGTAAATCCTGTGAATACACACTCTGGGCTGTGTTTTTAAAACAGGAGTTTAGAAATCTCAGGGCAGGGTGCGACATTGTGTAAGAGGAGAAGGAATGAGCACAGTGAGACAGTCAACCACAGACGCAGAGCTTCACTATTGTGTAAAGCAGCGACTTAGCAGTGACTTGGCTGTGGTTAGGCTCACTCCCCTTGGCATGGAGGCACCGCTCTGCTGTTTGTCTCACACAAACATGTTGAAATATCCCTCATTGAGCGCCCACACAAACACATCATCAAAGGATTTAGATATTACACAACTAAAAATAGCAACGTACCTTTACCTTGTTTGTCTATTTACAACAAATGTATATATTTTTTGGGAATATAGCCGGTGACAATTTAACGTGTGTGTATGTCTAACATTGCCAACTGAATCGGGGTGTAACGGTTCACAAAATTCACGGTTGGGTTCGGTACGATACAGTGGAGCCACGGTTCGGTACGTTTCGGTTCAGTAGAAAACTATAAATGCCAGAGAAATGTACTTGATTTTAAAATATATTTACTCATTAAAACTGCTACACTGTAGCGTCTCACAGCGCAGAAGGGCCCGACTGGAGTAGAACGTTTTTCTTTGGTGGTGTGCGTGTCAGAGAGCACGCTGTCCGTTACGTCATGTGGGTTGCCAGTTTGTGGCTCCACCGAAAACATAATATTTCCCGCAATTTAAGCTTCTGCATTTTCCAAATGCACTAGTATTATTATACTATTACTATTATTGTATTATACTAGTATTATAACTTTTAATTTCTTTTAAGTTGTCTTGTTCTGTGTTGTTCTGTCTAACTATGTGTTTCTTGTGTTGCTGCCTGTCTTGGCCAGGTCTCCTTTGCAAAAGAGATTTTTTATCTCAATGGGACTACCTGGTTAAATGAAGGTTTAAAAAACGTATTCAAACGTATTGTTCGGTTCGTCATGCGTACCGAACCGTGAGCCTCGTACCGAACGGTTCAATACGAATACGCGTATCGTTACACCCCTACAACTGAACAAACAAACTTGAAAAAGTAAATGCAAGAATGCCACAGGTTTGATACACAAGAGTGCTTGTTGAGGATGTTGGGTAAGTTAAAGTAATTGTTCTCCTGAGGCCACATGTTCCATTTTTTCCACAATGTAAAATGTCAAAGTGCATTTCAGTCAATTTTTGAACAGCAGCCCTGCATTCAGCTCTGTAATGAGGCCGCGGTGCATCGTAAACTGCACACTAAATAGAACCACCCTGAACCAGCAAACCCTGAGAAAGTATTTAAAGGCACCACCATTAATACTTGTGCACACAACAGTTAGCAGATCAGACAATATCACGACTGTTACAAGTGATCCTTTCGGACTCTCTGGTTCTTCCAGTGCTGATCAGCAATGTCAGCGCAACAAAGGGCTGCTTGTTTGGCAAGCCGCCCCATTGGTCTTCTGCAGTATTTACACAAGGCATGTGATTTGCCAACTTGTGTTTGGATCTTAAAATAAAACGTGTTGTGGTTAAGCTCCTGCAACGACCCCCTCCCTCCCCCTCTCCCTCCCCCCTCACCCGAGAGACATAGTAGACAGTGGCGTCAAACTCCCTCAAGTTTTCACTCTGAAAAAACAATAGCTGACCAATACATGACTCATGGCATTTCCTCTCCCCGAAAATACACCAAGATCTGAGTAAAAGGCCTGTTTTCTTGCATAACTCAAGTTTTTTTTTTTTTTTACTCCACATGTATATTGGTTTCACTCAGTAACTGTCAAAGTTCTGCTGCGTGGAACAGGCGGGAGGGAGTGCCGCATCACGCGGCAATACAAATCTTGCCTCACCTGCAAGGTGGGGTCGACCGGCTAACAGCAGAATCAGGTTCGACCACATTCTCACTTCTCCCTTTCTCTCAGCCAGTCGCTCTGGTCTGCGCTCTATATCAGCCTCCTGTAGTTTCACACAAGCACTTGTATTCCAAAGAGTCATTTACACAGTGAAGGTCCATCTCTGCATGCACGGAGGGAGTTGTCTGTCGACCCGGGTGAAGATGTTTGTCTGGTTTTTTTGGGGGGGGCTTCTCGTAGTAGACGTAGCGTAGATCTTGACAAGATTAGACAACTAGTGAATCCCAACCCTGAATTGCGAAATTTCAAAGGGCTGACATTTTTTCCCAGAGGCATCTGGGTGTGGCACGTTGAACGTTAAGCAGCGCGATCAAGGTGTGGTGTCTGAAAGACATGTTGAACATGAATGGATGGCTGCTATATTTACTGTGGTTCCCATGGCGCGTGATAGTGCATTAAGTGCCTATAGTTTTGGCAGATATCAGCCATACAGATGTCGGCTTGTGGTGCTCAAAGCGCCAAAAGAATCCATTTGAAAAACTCCAACAGCAATGTCTCTTTCCAGAAATCATGACCCGGTTACTCGAAATAATCCTCAGACCTGGTTGGGACCAGTTTCATAGTAGGAACTATTTTCTCTCGAGCCAACTACACCCGCCAACCGTGTCGCCGCGAAGAAGGAAGCGGGCATCTGCTCATGAACGCGAGGCTCTGTGCTAGGTGAGCTAGCAGCATTCGGTAGAGATGAACGCCTCCTGTGATGCGGTCGTCCGGTGTCATTCATAAGAAAGAAAATAGTTCCTACGACAAGGTCTGTGGATTGTCCTGAGTAACCGGGTCATGATTTCTGGATCGAGACATTGCTGTTGAGTTTTTAAAAATTTGAATTTTGAAATTTCGCAATTCAGGGTTGGGATTCACTAGTTGTCTAATCTTGTCAAGATCTACGCTACGTCTACTACGAGAAGCCCCCCCCAAAAAAACCAGACAAACATCTTCACCCGGGTCGACAGACAACTCCCTCCGTGCATGCAGAGATGGACCTTCACAACAAGCAGATATATAGTCCGTTAATATTGGAGACATCTCGACGGCAGATATCTCCAAAACTAGACAACTCACACCAAAACAATTTACACTGATAAAAAGCACCACAGGTAAGAGGGGAAAGATGTACTTTTGATTTTGGGGTCCCTTTAAGTATGGACACACCACACACACACACACACGTTTCACATGAAGGAAAGCAACTGCAAGTGCAATTACTCACACTTCATTCACACTTACATTGACATTCAAACTTCTTTCCACGCTTCCCTTTTAACTATCATCTTAGCAGCTGTGTTTACTGCCACTTTAACTTCACTTATTCCAGTATTTTGACATTTCCAATGTTTCAGCTGCACGCTTTCAGCAGTGAGCAACATCTGTGTAGCTTTCTTAGTTTATTCAAGTATAATTGCTGAATACTGAAGAGAAACAGTGAGTATTTGTAGCCTATCCGCCCAAAACCTTTACAACGGTTTTAAAAATCAAAGCACCTCGTAAAACTATAAAAACAAGAGAAAAAGGTCGAGTTCAACACTGCTTGGGAGTGCGTCTGCTGCTGTGTGAATAACACACAAAGATGTCTGTTATTTGAGGCTGATGACACTGTGGCCTGGTTCTCTGAGGAGACTTTACTCAGCGTGTCTGATACTTGAGGGGGAACTCATGAGATACGGTGATAGCGGCGATGGCTCCGGCATTTGCACTCGGTCCTATCGATGCCACTGATTTGCCAGAGGAACAGCAATTTGCAATCAGCGAGCTGTGTGTGACGAACAAGCAGATGTTATTATGCGTTATTATGTGGCGTGGTATGATTCGATTCAGTCTCAAGACAGAGCCGTTCGATGAAGATTGAGATTCAGCCTCAGACGAAACGTACCGCCTGTGATCGGCTGAAACAGCAGATGCCTTTGATTAGGATCATTAGGACCATATCAATCAACACCATGAGGAATACGTTCATGAACTTATAGCAGTGTGAAATGTCTCCAACCCATCCTCCCCTCTTTAAATTCCTCTCCCATTGCCTCCCTCCCTCTCTTCCCCTCCTTCTCACTCACTCAAGCTATGACTTGCACTCATTTGCCCCCACCTCTCTCTCTCTCTCTCTCTCTCTCTCTCTCTCTCTCTCTCTCTCTCTCTCTCCCTCTCTCTCCCTCGCAGCCAACAGCATGCCTTCACCCTGAAACTCCTTCCTCTGTAACAAAAGCGGGAAAAGAAGGAGGGCGGCGATCAGGAAGAAACACCGTTTGTTTACACATGCAACGGCAACGCAGTGACTGTGATCAGGCCTTGGGGCTGCAAGTCTGTCGCCATGGCAGCATGCACGGAGTCGTTGCCAACAATGTGAAATGTTATGGAAGTCCCCCCCCCCCCCTCCCCCTGAAACTTCAGTGAGTCATGAGCTGGAGAAAATCACCACCACCAAACTGAGTGACAGAGACATGAGTAACCAAACACAAAAGGAAAATGTATATATATTTATATATATACTGCCTGCCCACAAAAGTTGTGGAAATAGTGGCTGGCTTGAGACTTTGGATGTGTGGAGAGAGGGGGGGGGGGGGGGGGGGGGAGCGTAGAGTGGGAGGGAGGAAGAGAGGCAGAGATTATGTGATCCAGCCAGCCAGAGGCTTGTCTGGGGTGTGGACTTCAAGAAGAGGGCTGGGTAAAAGTGGGCGGACGGGGTAGCTCCTAGAGTTTGTGCATTTAGACTCTGAAATTATTGTCCTTGAGAACAGGAGGATTTAGACTTGAAGAGAGGCACAGCCGTCAAACAGTAAGTCAAAGACTCTCCTTGAATCCCTCTGTACGTCTTACTTCTCTATAGATGCGTCACGGTGATAAAACGGTGGTATTTTAACAAGAGTTCTGCAGGTTTGTTTCAGTATTTTCTGTTTTTATCGAAAGAAAACAGAAAAAATGCAGATGACTAAAAGCAGGTGTGTCTGTGTGTGAGTGTGTGTGTGTGAGAGTGTGTGTGACCTCCTCTGTTCACCTTCACAGGCAACTTTGCTCTTGAATTACGGCCCATCTTTGCGGGCCAGGTGTGGCTGCCTCCCAGATGTGTTTGGTTCCTGTAGCAGTGCTAAAGGGATTAGTTTGAATGTAAATAGTTACTTTTTAAAAGACATTTGCTTTGCTGCTTGCTTTTTTTTTGGGGGGGGGGGGATTTTTAGCATTCTCACACCTAGCCTCAGCCACACGTATTCCATTTGGCGTGATGGAAAATATGCCACAGCCAGGCCAGATGCAAGAATCCCAGCAGCAAACGCTGACACATCTTGTTTTTCGGGCGAAGAATCTGGAGGAAGTCAGATCAAAGTGGTCCACAAGTGTGTTTTGTATTAAAGTAACTGCCGAGCATTTAACTTTTTTGAAGGTGTGCTTCACATATTGTACTAGCGTGCCTGCATGCTCGTGTGCGGTTGCGTGTGAGTGAGCTGACGGGCATGCCAGTGTGTGTGTGTGTGTTTTTGGGACCCAGCCCTTGACCACTCCTTTTCCCGTGGAGGGAACCAGCACATTCCAGATGTTCCTCTTCCTCTGTTCACACCCAGTGTGGCCTCGGTGCTGGAAGCGGCCGCGGATAGTTCACGCACGAGTACCACTTGAAAACAACAAAGTGATCAGAAGTGTGAAATCACAGGGCAGAGCCCCCTGGAGAGTGATCAGTGGAGTATAACTAATACAGCTATACAGTAAAGAGGAGGGAAGTATTTAGAATGCTTTTTTTGCGGGTTATGGTGTGTTTGTAGCAGCGGGATTGGGCGTGGGCCAGCCAGGCTGCTGGGATCTCAGGTATTCTCTCGACAGTTATTTTAAGGAGTGCCGGGGGTTCTTGGCAGCACAAGACAAGCCCAAACTCATCTGCCCGCCACAAACTTCCCTCCTAAACACGCACCTTCTCACTCACTTTCTCTTGACCAACAGTATCTCTTTTGCTATGTTGCGTTTCTCAGCACCTCTGATTGTCGACAGGAACATCGACTCGCTGTCTATTTGCAGGCGTTTCACTGGGAGCGCGTCAACTCGAACTCAAAGTAATTAGAAGTTGGGAAGCCACACCCTGAGTGGGTGCCAGGTTTTTGGGCCTTGCGTTGCTGCTCACGAGTGTGCTCGTGAAGATGAGTGTGTGTGTGTGTGGAGCTGTCATTAACGGCTGTTTTAACCGGGCAGGAAGTGTGAAGCCTTTGTTATTGGCCACACTTGATTCTTTCTGCTCATAGGAGCTGCCAATCTGCTCTGTGTGTGTGTGTGTGTTTTTATTATGTTGAGTACAAAAGTTGCAGTCAGCCCTCCAGTTATATTCATCCTGCATAATAAAAAGGCTGAAAGTGGTGTAACAAGTTTCCCCTCTCCCTCTCTCTCTCTCCAGCGCCGTCAACATGCTGATTCTACTCGCTGCCATCTTCGTCCTTCACATCATCGGCATCATCCTCCTCCTGGTGGCCACCATTGACAATGTAAGTACACGTTTGTTCTGCCACACAGTGCGGCACTGCGTCGACTCCTCGCAGCCTCGAGGCGCGACTGTCCCTGCGTAATCCCTGACTTCCTTCAGAATGACGGGGCTGACGAGTTATATGCATCTCCCAGCATGCTGACAGGCAGCGAGAGAGTCGAGGCCTGTGAGTGATTGGCTGCTGGAGGCACTCGTTCCTCCCTTCTGCGTCACTGTTCTTCACAGGGCCACATATTTGACACAGGGTGCGGGTGTTGTCTGCATTTAAACTGCAGACAAAGCGTCAATCAGGCGGCGCACACACACACACACACACACACACACACGTAAACATGCTAGATTCTTGCCTGTGTTGTAGTTAGCGTTGCACATATCGGAGTGAGACCCGAGGAATGCCACAGTAACAGCCGGATGTGCATTCCATCCCTTTTTGCCTGCACCTGCCCCCCCTAAATACATGTCAAAACACAGGGTGAACACACACACTCCTGCTTTGACTTCTCCGCATTACTTCTCTGTCTCGCCTCGTATTGATTCATTCACTCCCCCTTAGCACGTGAGGAAGGTTGTCCGTATTTATGCCGGATTGTGAATGTAAAATGATCTCTTCCCCTCAGGCCTGGTGGATAACCGACCTCACGTCCACTGACGTGTGGTTCCGGTGGACGCTGCATCCAAACGGAGTGTGGAACACCACCGATCTGCCCTCACACTACCCAACGGGTAAGTCCGGCCCTGTGATGCAAAGAAGCGAAGTAAAGAGGGGACCTGTTTCCGTGGGCGCAACACTGACTCAGTCATGTGTTCTTCTCAGGAACAAAAAGGGTTTCAAATAAACAAGTCTTTCTCTCAATGTGAAATTGTCCCGCCCTTCATGGCCGAGATCAAAGCTAAGAAGGCAGCTGTGTGGGTGTGGTTTGGTTTGATTGACGGCTATTGACGGCTATCATCAGGTTTTGAGTCAGACGTTGCTCAACCCTGATTGGCCCGTGGAAGCACGTGACGTCACCTTTTGTTTCTCTACACATTAAATACAAACCTTATTAAAGTGAAACATAAGTGTACAAACCGATCTTGTAGGGAGTTATTTCTTCAACATATGTAGATGGACTGGGGACACACACAATGGCTTTTTGCAGTT
Organism: Melanostigma gelatinosum; assembly: GCF_949748355.1. Lineage (NCBI taxonomy): Eukaryota > Metazoa > Chordata > Actinopteri > Perciformes > Zoarcidae > Melanostigma > Melanostigma gelatinosum. The sequence goes on from NC_136646.1 coordinate 10,032,367, forward strand.
ATCCAAATACATTGTTTTTTGCCTTATTCCAACTGGGAACCTTCAAATCATACAGAGTTGTTTGTCACTGCAGCATTGATGTTTCCTGAGTGAGTCAGTATGATGTTTAGCACATATATAAGATAACCCCCCCCCCCCCCCTCATCACTCAAACACACACACAGCATCTTCACTGTGTCGCTCTCTCTCTCTGTCTCCCCCTGCAGAATACCTCCAGGCAGTGCAGGCCAGCTCAGTGCTAGCTTGTATATTCTCCATCCTGGGCATCTTCGTGTTTGTGGCTCAGCTCTTCACCCTCCCCAAAGGAGAGAGGTTCACCATCTCCGGCATCTTTCAGCTCCTTGCCTGTGAGTGTCTTTGCCCTGTTTGTTTTCCCTCCCTCTCTCTCTCTCTCTCTCTCTCTCTCTCTCTCTGCATCCTCACCCCTTCCCCATTCTCCGTGCCCTAACTGATGTGCCCTCGTCTCCTCCCCTCCAGGCCTGTGCATCATGATCGCAGCCTCCATCTACACAGACCGCTTCCACCTGGACGAGAAGTCCGGTTGGTACGGTCACTGCTTCATCCTGGCGTGGATCTCCTTCGCCCTCACGTTCGTCTCCTCCATCACTTACTTTGTGCTACGCAAGAAGACGGCAGCGTGAGACGGACACTAGAACACGCTCCGACCAGCCCAGAACCTCTGGCTGGATCTACTCTTCCAGCTGAAATCTGGTTTCTAGTCGCAGATGGTGTAAACAGAGTTTATATTTTCCCGTTGTGGACATCAGATTTGAGCTGCTAGTGTATATTCAGCGACAGATAAAAGCCGACCTATTGACCCTCTCAAATACATGCTGGTGTTTAATTGAGCCTGCTGTCAGATAGTCCGGGTTTCACACTTTGTGGGGTGTTTATTCTGCAGTAAAAGGCGAGTTAAATCAATCACGACGGGTATTTGAGTGCAGTTTCAACCCAGAGTTTGAGCTGGATTTCTAAGGCATCTACAGATTAATAATATTATTGTTGTTAACTGAACAAAGTTTGCCTTTCGATTTAAGATGCTCTGATGAATTAAGATCCATCAATATTTCTGGCTTTTAACAAAGGCAGGTTGAAGACTAAAATCTGCGGTCTCTGTTGTTGTTGTTGTTGTTGTTGTTGTTGTTGTTGTAATGTACATTTACGTATGGATATGAGTGTTGGATAAAAAGGGGCGAGTTTATGATTTTAGTTTATCAATTCTATTTCATTTATCTGCTTCCGTCTTATTTTAAACAGTTAAACAGAGTCACTACAACGTGACCGGCAAAGTCGTACAAGTCTTAAAAAAAAAAAGAGATTTTTGCAGATTTGTGTGGGAGACGATGTGATGACATAAAATGTAAAATCTGTATAAAAAAAATAACACAGAAGCTTTTCTTTTGTAATTATTTGTGGCGAAATCATTTTCTGTTCGGGCCATTCAAACAGTATTTGAGTGACTCTGAGTTCCACTAGCCTCGTATGTTTGAAATGTACCTAAATCCACTAATCTAGTATCTTTATGACAGTTAATCCACAGATATACTGGTGATATGTGCTCTGTTTCCACGCAGTGTGACAGAAAGGCAGACTGCCTCGTATCTTAACGCGTTAGATATCATTTGTAAATATGTCTTGTTTCCCAGAACGCTCTGCACGTGCTGTTGTATTTTTGCTGCTGCTATTGCTTATTATGGACGGCAATGACAACGATTTCTACGACATTAAAACTTGATTTTCAACCAATTATTGAGGTTGTTTACTTTGTTATTTGCTACTTTGTTGGAATGATTGTGTTTCATTTGAGTCTTGCAGACAAAGAGCAGTGAGATGTTTCAAACAGTCTGAAGATCTTTACTGTAATCAGTTCAGGGAGGGGAGAAGCGATGGAACGGGGATGCAGGCGCGGGGTGGGATGGGGGAGGAGGGAACGTATCGGAGCGAGGGAGAGGAAGCGAGTGGAAGTGCGCGAGCCTCGGCGAAGAGGCCGGCAAGGCTGCTGTAGGGGGCGCGTAGTAGGGAGACAAGTGGGAGATCCGGGGGGGAGACGGGGGACAGGCCAGGGCCATGGCTGGGTACGCAGAGGTGTAATAAGGTGGCAGGAGGCCCACGAAGTTAAAGCTGTAGGTGTTGAAGCTGTATCTGGGTCCCATCATCAGCACGTTCTCGGTGTAGTTGTTCAGAGTGGAGACGCCGGCTGACATGCAGACAGTGAAGGCAAACCAGGCCACACTGACGGAGACAGAGAGGAACAGGAAGCGCATCACAAGCGTGCCGTTTGCAATAACTTGGTAAATAACTGTCACGCCCTGTAATTACAGAGTTAAAACATGGAACTGGTCACACGCAACCTATGAAAGTAGTTCCCGTCTGCTGTTAATTCTGTGCAGCTATATCATATATGCTGTGTATAGTTTTAAGTTGTGAGAGTTTATGCCTTACATTATAAGAGCATTTATGAATTTCAAACAAAAAAAAGACTTATTTCTGTATAAGTACTATAAGTATCTACTGTAAAGTAGAGTTTTTGCAGAGAGCCTCTGTTTGCCTGAAACATGGGACGGACTTTTAAAAAATCTGAATAAATGTGTGGATGCTATGAGACATGGAAATAATAATTCCTTTGTCATACCAAGGTCTAAATGAATCCTCACTGAGGCAGAGAGGAAGACACGCTTAATGACTCTTCAAACATGTTCACACGCAAACGGTTTGTGCTGATAAGGCACCTCGGACCAGCTTGACCGTGAGCTTTTAATCACGCCTTCTGAGGCCATGTTCTTGTCACACCGAGTAGAGGGGAAAAGGCTGAGCTGTCGACTGTTAGAATGATGCCTTCAGGGCTGTTCGGCATGCGCGGTTTCACGAAATTTCACCAGAAGCCGCGGTTGTCAAATTGGTATTGGGACTGTGCGGCTACAAAGAATGGACAGGAGAACACCCTGATACAAAGCACGCTGTAAAGGACGACATCATACATGGTCCCACATGAAGAGCTGAATGCAGCAGTTTCAATCAGGCCTCATGTGATTTTCGTGCCTCGTGTTTTATGAACTCACTAGAACGCCCAGGAGTAGCCACAGCTGTGAGGCTTGAAGTCTTCTGGTCCCATTGAGGCCGTGGTCTGAAACACCTGCATGAACATCATGTGACTCACCATCCCAAGCAGACCTGCGAAGACAAGAGGGAGGAAACATACCAGATTGCTTCCGTAATTTAAAAAGGGAAACTAGTAATACTGGTGGTTCTGTGTTCAATCCACACAGTACCTCCCAGGACTGTGAAGATGGCAGCGAAAGCGTTGAGCAGCTGGCCCCAGCGGTGCGTGGAGGGGCACCAGGCCCGCATGCACAACTGCACAGACAGCAGTGTGCAGCTGATTACCAGCAGACGCACATACAGGATCTCCAACGACAGACACAGCCACATCATGGCTGCAGAGGGAGGAGGAGGAGAAGAGGCTGAGCACAAACACGGGGGAAGGTTTGGATCTCAAACATCCAGTCCACCGAGAGCGTAAGCGCCCCACGGAAAACGCAGGAGAATGTGAGGAATCCGTTTACCTTTTTCAGATCCTGGAGTCAACGTATGAAACCCTCGACACTTCTCGTCTGTGGGAATCAAAAGACAAAACGCAAATAAGCTCATACGTTTAACAATAAATGTGCTTTTATACCAACAGGAAAAGAGGATATTTGCACTGGAAGGTTTTGGAAAGGATGGGGCCCACGGGAAAAATCCTGCTAGCACCGCAAAATGAGACTTTGTCGTTGTGTCTCGTCTTTCATTTCACTTATTGACTTCAACATTTCACCCCCACTGAAATGGGTTCTTTCCACCACTGCAAAGCTACTAAAAGAGAAGGAAAGAGTAGAAGCAACCTTGTTCTGTAGTCGGTTAAGCTTCTTTGTGGCTTGAGTACCGTGTGTGGCTCTAAACTACGGTGGCCCTGAAAGTTAACCACACGAGAAAACAGATGCAAACGGACAAAGCACGAGGAAACTAAGCATTTATCGTAAAAAAACAACAACACTGCAAAGTGAGAAAACACGACAAACGTTTTTTTCATTTGCTTGCGTTTTGTCTAATTCCGATGTATTTTTTTTTTTCAAAGGCTGTGCATGTGTTGTCAAAGTGGCCAGATCGAGGTAACAGTTTGCATAATGTTTAAAAGCTTTGACGAAACGGATAAGAGATTATAGGATTTGTGTTGTATAACTCTGGAGGGGTGGGGCTTACAGGAAAACTCTCAGTAGCAGCACAAAATGACACTTGGTCAATGTGTCGACTGTAGTTTTTAATTTGAGTGATTTTTTAATTTTCAACATAAAAGCTTTTTTGTTTAAATCCCCAAAACGAGATTTGTTTTCCCTCCACTGTAATGACATAAATAGAAGCAACCTGTTTCTGCAGCCGGTTAAGCTTCTTTGTGGCTTATTTACAAATGTGTTTACATGCAACTGCAAGAAGGTATTTGGCCCTAAATGACAGTGGCCCATAAGATCAACAAACTGTGACTTAGAAAACAGATGCAAACAGACAAAGCACCAAGAAAACCACTTTCTTCACTTGCTTAGATTTGACCTATTTGCATTGTATCTGATGGTGTTTGAAGTCTTTGCAGCATGCTCATACATGTGTTGCATTGACAGCTCAGGGCCACCGTACTTGATAAATCATTAGCATTCATTCACATGTTTAGAGCTTGTGTGAAATATTTATTAGTCTGAAACAGGAGTGTCACTTAATATTAATATTAATATTAGGCTCCTTGGGGGCAACAGAATCACCTTTCACATTGACATAGCTGACATTAGCATACAGTTGGCTGCTATATTAGCATATCCAGCAGACATGTGGCAACATATCAATCATTTGCCATCATGTGTCTGTCCACCTGGTGCATGCAAGTCCAATATTGACACTCCTTTTAGCTCTGTTTTTGATCTCCGCCGGCTGACGGTTGGAGATATCTGGATCTTCAGCTGCTATGTTTATGTTAGGGAGTCACCAACTTTATCTGTCGGCACTTTGACCCTTTTTCACCAAAAATAGCTGGTGGTGAAAGTGAATCAGTAGAGTTGCACAAATTATATTTGTGACTTTCTCAGCTGATTTCATTTAAAAACAAAAGTCTTACAGGTTGCCAAAAGGCAGGCAGATACCGAGGCGTTGTAAATAGAGACGGACTAATTGGGGACGTGAGAACAGGTGAGTGCAGGACAAATGAGGGACAGGTGAAACTCATCAGGGCGGGGCACACAATCAAAAAGGTGGGAAAACACACAAAGACAGGAAGTAAAACCAAACACGAGGCGTGAACTTAGGAAATAAAACAGGGAACAGACGAAGCACAAACCCAGGAACATGACAGGAACTCGACATCAGTGATTCTAAAAGTGAGGTCTGTGGCACGCTATGAAATATACAGTTGGAGTTTAGATTGAGAACAGGAGACCAAAAGGTTTCATGTGTCTTCCGTGCTCGCAGACGTAGCCTATGAAGCCTGCTGACATAAAGCAACGTCTGACAACAAAGCACCCGGAATATCAGGGCAAAACAAAAAGTGGTGAAACATCATTTAAATATAAATGTGTTTCTGTTTATCACTTTAAAAAGCCATGACCTAACAGTCCTACACAAATCCACATGTTCCAAATCGGTATCATATTTTGTACCCATCTTCCTCTCTTACCCGCCGAGTCTGCGTAGATGTCCTCCTCGCAGACGAGGAACAGGCCCGTGTGAAAGACGGGGAAGACAAAGCGGTCGTCCCCGGTCTCCCAAGAGAACTGGATGTTGGTGGAGTTGGAGACGCCGGGAACGGGGATGCAGTTGCTGTGCTTGATGGGCGAACAGAGGGGCTTGGGCACCTTCTGTTGACCTGTGCACCAGTGGGAGGACATGAGGGCAATGCCACCAGTGAAGAGAGACACGACGGTCTGGATGAAGGAGAGGCGAGGGGAGCGCATCTGCTGCAGGAACTCCATGGTGCAGGGATTAAATGAGGGCTGGGGGGGGAGGAACAGTAGGGATGGAGACAGTTGAGAGATGGTCAAATATCCAAAAACACATTCAAAGCGTAGCCAGGGATAACAGAACAGAAGTTTTTCATTGTTAAATCAACTTGACTTTAGGTACAGCTCCACTCTTGCATGTCACTAAAAATGTCCCCAGCATGTTCCTCGTTTCCAAGAAGCAGCTCTGTGGCCGAAACCGCTTGGCGAGGTGTTTGAAAAGGGAAGGTGCGGGGGAGCCGGCGCTTTTACATGACTAATCACATTAAGAATAAAAAAAAAAGACTGTGACAGAAAATCAGCACACTTCCGGTAATTGGCGGGAAGACAGACGGCTGAATCAAGAGGAAAAATAGGTGAAAATTGCCGTCACCATGGAAGCCCTCCAGGAGACGGATGCTCAAACAGAATAGCTCTGTGCACTCGACGTCAAGCGGGGAATTAAATGTGAACGAAGGAGAGAAGAAAGAAAGAAAAAGCACTCACCTACTTCAGCCTCTCTTACTTCGTACTTTGTCCTCAGTTCCCTCATCGAGTTAAGTGTGGAAGGTGAAAGGAACATCCGGCCCCGGCTCTTCTACCCGCCTGCTCTCCCTTTCACTCTTCATCAGATAGTGAGAGGATTCACGCCGACAGAGGCACACACACACACACACACACACACACACACACACACACACACACACACACACACACACACACACACACACACACACACACACACACACACACACACACACACATCCTCCTCTTCTTTAATCCATCCTTATAAATCCAAACCAGACAACTCTGCGTCATCCGTTTTCATTATGATTGCTAGCCTAATTTTTGATCTACTTTTCATTCATTCTATCAAACGCTATCCGGTGAAAACATGCAGCACATTTTGTCATGTGAAAATCAACGTTTCTTTGAAATGAATAAATACGATGCACACGATGACAACTTGGATAATATCGCTTTGCGAGTACCGCACGTGGAGACCAATTTCCAGTGACAACTATTTGACTCTGAGAGGCGGTGACTCCACAAGAAGGGGCTCTAAGTTTGAGTAGTTCAATATCTGCAGTCAACCGCAATCACTTCACTGCAAGGCTTTTATGTTGCTGCCAGAGGATAAAAAAAGACCACACAATTCCATCTTCTTCCTTCCAGAGGTAGAGAGTCCCACGGTGTAGAACAGAGCGCTTTGTTCCAGCAGCCGTCACTCAGGTGAACACATTACAGCAACAGATGCCATAGAAGCAACGTCTGTGTACTTCTTTATTGTATTTAGTGATTGACTGATTTGTAGCCTTGTGTACTTTTATCATGTTTGTCTTGTCTGTGTTGATTGTAATGTGTGTGGAGAAACCAAGTCTATACGGGTACAAAGTAACCTGAACCTGAGCCACTAAACCGGTTGCTGTTTCACACGGTTAATTATATGAATTTGTATATTGTTACATACATTTGTTTCTATATTGAATTGTACATTTTTATTTCACTGGTTCCCCATTAGTTTGAGCTATTTATCCTGAACGTTTTATCCGTTACTGTTAACTAGTTTAATTGTTTATCCTTTACTGTTGGCAAACTATTTCAACCATATTATTCATTTTTGTGAATGAAATCGTCTTCTCTTGTATTAACCGATGCAACGCTCTACTGCTCCCTGTATCGTCTGCTGACGTGCCCTGGTTGGCAGTAACCCGTGTTCTGTAAGCCATTGCCGAAGAATATATTACATTTTGGTTCATTATAAGACGCTAATCATAGTTCCACTTATGAGAATGAAAACCTAAGCACAAATCAACAGCCGATCATACAAATGTTTCAAATGTCTGCGTTCACCTTTCATGGCTTTTTGCATTTTAACACCTATTTCAACTTTCACCAAAGCTAAATCAGACATTTTGTTTTTTTATCTTTACAGCAAAGCTGCTCTAGTTTCTTGAAGTCAAATTCTTCACCGTATGGCACTTTGTTTCAGAAACAGAACTGACCTGGTAGACCGGTTTCTAGACTGAAGAACACGCATTCATAACTCTTCTTCTAAAAACCGTCTGACAAGAGGCAGAGGGTTTATGCACCTCCCTCAAACTGAAACAAGGGAGAGGGACAGACACAGAGACGGAGATAGCTTACATACATATGAGCCACCGGGAGATGATTGAGAATACATGTGCAGGAGATGAAGAGAGAGGCAGAGAATTTAGAAAAGGTGGGAAAGAAATCGGGACAAAAATAAGTTTCAGAAACAGTTAGAGGAGCTTACTTGAAGCATTTTTTTAAGTGTATTCATAATTCATATACATATTGACAGGTCTCTAATACAGCATGATTTTGATCGTGTCACTGTCTTCTTCTCAGCTTGACTTTTTAAGCTTTTTTTTTTTTTACAAGAATAACAATAAAAAATGATAAAGACAACACCATGTACGACTCACTTTTAAATTGTATGGCAATGCTTCTTGTGAATGGATTTTGTCGCTCGAGAGTGAAAACCATTCTGAAGTACTCGGTAAGGCTTACTCCCCCATCGGCCAATCGCAGCCGTTCATATGACACCTTCTCCAAAGTTTCCAGTTCCCCCCCAAAAAAAAAGTTTTTCCATCAATGTACGGCGGCGTGCCAGTCCTGCGGAACGTCCCGTGAAGAACGAGCGCACGTGTGCACCCGGTACACAGCCCCCCCCCCCCCCCCACGGTGAAAACTGGTCAGTGTCCTGTTCATCTTTGTGCCGTCAGCACAGTCAAAGATGGCAGACACGCATTAGTCCATAGTGTTAGCCCCTCCTCTGTCCCTCTCTTTACACATAACGAACATTTTGTACTTGAAAAATAAGATTGTGTCCATCGGATTTTTTTCCGTGAATCTGTACCGTAAAAACCCCAGTGATGAAAAATAAGAACACTTTTCAAAAGGACCAAAAATGGAATCAAAGACCCAGATATCGGCATTTGTTTTCAGTTTCTCTCGCTCGCTCTCTCGCACACACACACACACACACACACACACATTTTCACACATGACTTTTGAAAGGCAACAGATGTCCGTTCTCCAAGGCAATAATGTCTTTGTGGCAAACTCGACCCTGACATTCCAGACATCACTCTGGCTCCTCCCTCTCCAGGAATGAAAAAATAAATCCAAATCATGTGTTGACCGAATATAAAGTGAGATACATCCATTTCATTTTCATGAGTAAATACTGACGAGGATACAAAATAATAATGAGGACTAAAAATAATAATTGTGGTCATCGTAATGTAAGATAGAATACTACTTGTGAGAGGGTGTAAAAGTCTCTCTTTGTTTCTTTTCTGGGTTTGACGCCCAACTTGCTCCCAAAACGCCTCTGCATAGCAACCAAAAGAACACTTAAAGAAAACGGATAATGATTATACAGATGATGATAAACACGAGTGTAACACTTTGAGGAAAATCAAAGTAAGCCGAGAGAGGAAGTTTGTTTCTTTTGTTCTCTACAAAAAAAGTTCCTTTCGTTCCACCATCCGTCTTTTACTTGTAGCTCCATTCCGCTCTGTTGCATGTTCATGTTTGTTTTTTCTTTTTCTGCTTTTAAGTCAAGAGCAACAATTCTCTTAGAAAAAAAAGGGAAAAAAAGAAGAAAGAAAAGGTTTCTTTTCTCCATTGTCTTACATGTAAAATAACGCCCGTTGAGAAATTGTACATCCCCTTTTGTTGTTCTCCGTCACGGATGCCAGTCCTGTCCTTTCACATTTCGGGCTGCTTCACAAACAAGTCCCACTCCTCTGGCTTCTATTGACCAAACGAACCTGGCAAAGGGAACACAAACAAACCGAGGTCAGTACGATCAACAAGGACCCGCGCATTCTGATACAGACGATGAACCGCTTTCACCAACAGCACCATTTCTTTAAATGGAGAGGACCTCTTTTAGAAGTCTCTTGAAGTGCACCGTTAGGCCGGTAATCACCGGTTGTGTTGTTATTACCACGCAGTCCTTTACTGATTATCTGAAGCACCATTATTTAAATGTGTAAGTTTAGTCCACTGATTTAAAAAAAAGAAACTAAGATATTTGCACAAAACGTGATGAAGTAAGGGGGGGAAGAGTCGCTCAATCCTGAGCATAACCGTTAGCAATTTACTGTAATCTTACAAGAAGAGAAAGAGAAGGGGAGATGTACGCGTCTTTAGTTTCCATGAGGCTGATTGGAAGTGAGGGGGAGGGAGTGACAGGCAGCAGTGCAGCCACTAAGGTGAGGTGAGGAGGAGTGGGAGAGCCAGCCAACAAAGAGTAGAGTAGGTATTGCATTGCTGTATGAAATTAAATTGTCTGAATAGAAAAGGTATAAACAGCCCTGAGGCAATAAACTGGAGCCCATTCACTGAAGGTCCATTAATGAGAAACCAGTCTCCAGACAAATGGTGTTTCTCGGGTGAAAATGTATTTGTGGTGATTGAACGCGCCGGGCGGTGATGTGGGGGTTTTATACCAGAGAGCTGGCTGCATTGCATTACATGTTAACACCCATTTAGGGAAGCTGCGTTTTCCAGGCTATACGACTCTGGATTAGGGTTGGGCAACGTAGAAATTCCTCTTCTGACGATATTGTTGTCGTCAGAAGAAAACACAACGATGTAGAAAATAAAAAAGCTGAAGAGAGAGAGGCGCACTTAGGCTGGATATAAATACACACAAAGTGGCCACAATGTATAGGAAGTAAGCGCTATTTTACACAAGGGCACGCTGAGATCAATCATCTAGTAGTAACTGCTCTTTATATTCTGTTGCCCCGATGATCGAGGGTGGATTGCTCACTGCGACGGTTCGGTGGCTATTTGTGGATGGAGTCACTGGCAGACCTGCGTATTCAGTTTGACACAAAGTGAGTGATGCGACACTGTGTTCTAGTCCCTGTAATCATCTTAGTCCAGAAGTCATAATATAATGGAAAAAAAAAAAAGATGTAATCTTTTCCAAATGTTCATCCAACAAAATATTCAGCTTCAATCCATATTTGTTGGCGTTTCGCTACATTTGCACTGCTGTCGACAACGGTTTAATCTCCTGCACGCACCATAATAACGGGGTGGTCAAGCAGCAATCTAACAGCGCCGTAAATTACATTCATAAAACCACAATGAAACTAAATCTGAAATATGCCAGCATGTTGTCAATGTATTTATTATTTCAGAGAAAAAGAGAGACTGAATATAGTGCAAAAGCAGGCGCTGCATAAGTGGTTATCGCTCCGTTATCGTGGACATGCGAGGACCATTATCGTGACCAACCAATATTGTGTTGAATGATGAGCTCGTCATATCGCCCAAGACTCGTATGGATGCACACGAGGTCACGCAAGCATTTCCATTCCATTTTATGAAAGCAAGAAATAATAACAATAAAGGCTCCAATGACTCGATGATCTTTGGCGCAGCATTGTCTTTAGAGGAGCTGACATTGTATTGTTTTGTGTTGTAAATGTCTTCCCTTTCACTTCATTTTCTGTTGGCTTTGATGAAGTTTATTGTCGCAGTTTGATCATTTTAATTTTGCTTGCTCTCTAATTCGCTCTGAGAGCGACACACACACCCTGGCCCGGATGTCCTGTCTGATCAGCCCCATTAGTCAATATTTGGCACCAGCGCTTCCTTTTGCCGCACCCCGTGTTAAATTAACATGTTAATTTAGACCTTAAATGAACATAGACCGACATAGGTAACCGGTCCAAATTATTCCGGGTGGTTAATCGTTTACATCCTGAATTCACACTATGACACATGCTGTAGACACATAGGTACACGAACACACAAAACCAAGTCTAAACTTACAGCTCCCAGACTCCGGTGTCTCTTCTTCTTCTGCGTTTCTCTCAGCCTCTCTCTGACTGCTCCACGCACACTGACTTGGCTGGCCGGATGCTCTGGGTGAACTGAGTGGAGGAGGGAGGAGGAGGGGAGAGAGCAAGACAGACAGAACGAAAACTGTCAGGGTTCGATGACGAGACGTGCGAGTGGGTGGTGAGGATCTAGAATGGCAAAGGAAAATGAGAGTGAATCACACAAAACGAAGACCAACCTCTCCTTCTTTACCTTGTGCTTCGGACACCGCACTGAGAAGTTATCTTCGTTCAGAGAGCAATCTGGAAGAGGGACAGGGAGTTTCAGTACAATACAGAAACCACCACACAAAGCTTACATGAAAGGACAATATGTGTTTCAAACAGGCACAAACCCTTATTAGGAAACTGTATTTAACATGAACTCACTTTCTAGAGCGTGTCTGTATTTATTGCATCCACTCACCTGCTTCGATAGCGCACATGTAGTGGTAGCGGAGTGTACAGCCTTTGCTGTAGCAGCCCAGGGTGGAGCCAACCATCTCACAGTATGAGCAGCACTGAGCAGAGACAGAAAGAAACGGTAACAATCAACATCAGAAATATGTTTCAAGGCTGTCAATTCCCAAAACAAACACAGATAAAGAAGACACTTACTGTTTCTCTGGCGCCATCTAGTGCCTCCTGCATGCCATACAGTCTCCCATTGACAAGATACACCCCACTGGTCCACACTATGCATCCTTCATGGACCCACAGCTCCTCCGGGTCCATGGGCATCTGAGGCAGCTGGGCGAGTTGGGCCAAGGGTCCCAGGGAGTCCAAGGCGGGCGGAGGGGGCTGGAAGGGCAGGGACGCCTTACTGTTGGAGGGCACCATTCTGGGGGAATCCTCACTGGATTTGTGCCTCCTCTTAAAGCGGGGGTGCGAGGTCAGCTTTCTGTGTTGAGGTCGTTGCTGAGCTTCGTCTGTCGGCTGCTGCTGCAGCTGCTGCTTGTCTGTATCAAGGTCTGGCTCTCTCTTAAGCTTCGGGATGGGCCGGATGTCTAGATTCATGTCCCAGGTCAGAGACGTTGTTTTACTGGTGTAGGAGGAGAAAGACGACGAGGAGGAGGACGAGGAAGAGGAGGAAGCGGTGTTACTGAACTTGCCAGTCATGTGCATCATCATTTCCTCTCCACCAGCTGTCGGGGCAGTTCTGACTCTAGCGGGGAGAGGCACAGCGTTTGAATCCAGGCTGGTGGCATAGTCCCTCTCAGTCGGGGGCTTGGTAAACTGAGCATCTTGTGTTTGCGCGTCATGGTTGGTGCTCAAAGCATTTGAGCTCACGTCAGAGTTTTGTCCTGTTTTGTTTGTGCCCGTGGCCGCTTGACATTGTCGAACCTGGGGCTGGTTCTTGGGGAGCTTTGCAGCATATTCAGCTGGATAGAAAGGGCCGTAGAGATCTCCAAGATGTTTGTAATTTGCCCATTTCTGACACAGGCAGCAGAGCAGGCGGCCGGAGTGATTGGTCTCTGTAATCACGGGGCCTGAAACAATATAGCCAGATGAAGGAAGTGCTTTTCCCGACTCAAGTGTCGTCTCCACCTCGTCTGTCTCCCTTTTCTCCGATTCTCTGTCTCTCCTAGATAACTGGGAGGAAGGAGCTGAGGTCAGGGGAGAATCAATCCCACTCACGCCCACTTTCCCTCCGACTGCACTACGATCTCCTTTCATCTTCTCCTCCTCAGCATTTACAATGGTGCACACTGCCCCAATCTCTGGTATTTTGTTCTCCACGTGTATGTGCGGAACAAACAGGCCCTTTATATTTGGGTCCGCGAACACTCTATTGGTGCCAGGGCTCCCTCCTCCCCCTAAAGGTGTATCTGGGTCAACTTTGGCCACCGATGGTGCCGTCGGCCCTGCTCCTCTCCTTCTCCTCCTCTGACGTCCTCTGGCCTCTAGTGACTCATCCACACCTTTTCCACCTCTGCGTCTCCTTCGCACTGGTTTGACCTCGATCTCTGGCTGCAGGTCCTCATTCTCAACATCCACTTTCACTATCTGGGTTAAAATGGGTGGGGTCAGTGGGGGAGTGTTTTCATCGTCGGTCAGCAGGGGTGCTTCAGGGGGTGGTGTGCTGCACGTAGTCTGGTCCAGCGGTGTGGATGACTCATCAGCTGAAGTTGGCTCGGGTGGGGCTGAGAGAGCACTCTCAGTTGTGCCCTGAGCCTGTTCTTGGGGCTGACCCGGCTCCTGTGTTTGGGCTTGGTTCTGGGCCCTTTTTTGTTTATTCACACTCCCTACGGGCCTCCCTTTCTTCTTGCCAGATGGGAAATAGCCTTTAGGCACAGAACTGTCTTGTAGCTTGGAATCTTGTGGCGACAGGCTGCCAGAGGACATCGGATGTTGCCTATTCAGCAGGTTTCCTTGAGAGTGGGGTGGGGTGGCTCCATAGTAGTCACTGCCCGGATAATCATCAAATCCCATGTCAGATTCTTGAAGTTTCTGTCGAAGGAGGTTAGCCGCAGAGTGCTCCCCTCTTCTCGTCTCAAGCTGCTGGTAAGTGTTGGTGAAATGCTGAATGTCTGACAGGGCAGATGAAGATGGAGGTGGGGAACCCTGGACTGGGCGAGGAAGAGGTGGAGGAGGGGGTAAAGGTCCGAGCAAAGCAAAATCCTCCTTGTCACCCGATGCCAATGAAACAGTGGATCCCAATCCAAAGTCAAAGTCTTGTTTTAGGGTTTGGGACGTCTGATGTGGATCACATGGGTAGGCAGACGGGGGTAAAGGCCCGGTCTCATCAACTCCTCTGAAGGAAATCATGTCGTTTAATGAATGACTGTCATCCATGTAGCTATCATCCCCTCCTGCAACCCTAGGGAAATGTGCCACGGCTTGGTCCTGTGAATCATTAAACGGTGTCATTTCTGAGTGAGAGAAGCCTGGATAATGATTCGACTCATCATCAACATGGCCTGCTGACTTTTTAATATTTGGTGTGATTTTCTGCACTATTGCCTCCAGTTTCAAACCTCTGCCTTTCCTGGGAGGCATAGCCCTGGCATTACCACTTGATGGAGATAGAGGTTGTGAATAGGTATTCTCTCCGGGCAGAGGGGAAGAGAGCCTGGGACATGGGATATCTGAACTGGATGAGTCATCTTCATTGTGATGACTCGACTCAGACTGAGCCCCGGGGGAGTGATGTGAATTTGTGGCAGCTCTCTGCTGAGACGCATCCTGGAGTTGCCTTTTGGCGGGAATAGGAGAGATAAAAGAACGAACTCTCCTTCGCAATATCAGCGGGTTTGTGTCTGCAGAACCCCCGGCTTTAGTATGACGCTGCACTTGTGGCTGTGTGGAGTTCATGTCAGCAGAAGGCTTGGGAGAGCCGGGTGGAGGAGGTGGGCAGGGATGTTTGGCTTCCTCTGCGGCTCCTCTGGGGACCTCAGGTTCGGCGGCATTTAGGCCGTGAGTCATTTGTGGTGGAATGGGGACGTGTGAATCTACAGGAGCAGGAAGAGGGGGAGGAGGAGGTTGTGTTCTGTAGAAGGAGTCTCCCTCCATCATTCTAGCGCCTTCTCTGCCAGAGTGTGTCGACTCCCACATTTTCAAATCGAAGAAAGCGTTTTGATGATGGAGGGACGTTTTGGCTGCGTGTAGCTCCCCGGGCATGTCAGTTTGTGAGACCATCCTCTGCCTCGGTTCTGTTTGGCTGACCTTATGTCTTCCCGGCGAAGAACCAGGGAGCATCATCATCTCCTTTGATGGCCTGTTCATTGCTTTTACCCAGTCATTCATGTCATGGGGGTGATGAGGGGGGCCACGAGGGTGAGGGTACATTTGAAGCTTATTTGTGGACTGCGCCTGGGGGGATAAATTGTGGTACGGATGGTGGGAGGGAAAATGTGGGTTACTGCGTGGCATCATATGCCCTTCTCTTGCATCTCCAAATCGATAACCAGGAAAACCGCTGCCACTGCCCGTTGATAAATCAACACCGTGAAGATAGGACTGATGCCTTGAAGGTGGCGATAAAGGGTTAGTGCTCAAAGAATGAGAAGCCAGGGGTGTAATATCAGCATTACCTCGCCGGTAGGGGTCCGTATTCATCACAACAGATGAATGAGCAGACTTGGAATGATACTCCATATCAGCATCGTTCATGCAACCACTGCCGAGATGATCAGTCTGCAACGTGTCTAAGACAGCCTCCTTTGATGCAGTTTCCATTTTCACCACTTGTTTCTCTCCGATATCCTTTTTACTCAGATCACTGGCTGCTGCTGGAGAGGAAAATGGCTGTTGAATCACAGAGGCTCCACTCAGACTTTTCTCCCGCTCTCTCTCTCTGTCACTTTCCCGGTCCCTCTCTGGTGTGCTGCGTCGGTTCGGCGACACATCACAGATGACAGAGCGCCGCCCTGATGGGGCTAATATGGAGCCTGATGATTTCTGAGACTCAGTTTGACCAATGCTGCCCGTTAGCGGCTCTGGCTCTTGCAAAAGGAGCTCCTGCACAGCGGAGGGTGGAGTGGACACATTTGATAAGGCTTTTCTCTGTGGTAGAGAATAGTCAGCTAAGTTTATATGTTTGGTTGGGGGTTGCTGGGACTCTGCCGCCTGTGTTGAATGGCTGTGGGACACGCCCATGTCATTTTTCTCAGCATTTTGCATTATCTTAGTGATAGACACTTCAGACTTCACTGAGGACTGAGCATCTGTGGTAAAACTAGGCTCACTTCCATACCTCTGGTTCGGATGTGGAGGCTTTCCAGTGCTAACCATTTGTCCAGAATGAGCAGACGCCTCAGTTATGCCGTACGGGTGTCTCGTTTGAAACGGTTGCTGAACTTGGAGATGGGCAGGATAGGCCTGCTCCGGTCTGCCATAACGTCTGTCTAAATTGTAACCTTGAAGAACCTCTTGTAAAAGGCTGGGAAATTGCTGCAAATTATCCTCATGACCTTTAGCGCCTGCTCCTTGCCCTCTCTTTACCAAAGCCTCTGCTACAGAACCAGCATCTTTTGGAAGCACAGGGCCATAACCAGCTGGTGATTGTTGATACCCCAAGTATCTGGAATTTGATTCCATCACACCCGCCGGGCCAGTCCTCCCTCTGCTTTTCATTGACAAATCTGAGCCATATGTTGATTCTGGGTAGCAATATTTATGCAGTCCAGACTGGGGAGGATTTTGAGGCCGTCCAAAATTGGCTTTTTGGTGAAGGGAGGAATATAAACTCAGATCTACACCTTCCTCCCCATTATGGCCGCTCGATTCTCTTAAGAAAGAGTGTTTCTCGTCTATGCAGTTGCCTTGGGGATGCTTGCTTTTTTCAGTGTGACTTCCCTCAGACCGAGCTGAAACAATCACACCGACACTACTGGCACTCTGGTGCTCCTCAGAAGTGTGCTTTTCTCCCCTCTCGTTGTGTAATCTGGATGCGGTGTGCAACCTGTTTTCTTTGTCCTGACAATTTTGTGAATTGACCTCTCCAACTCGCTGCATTTGGCTACGGCCTTTCTCCATTTTGTCAACCGGGCCTTCACTTTCATTTTTGATGACCTCCTTTTTTAATTCTGTTGTCCTCCTATGACCACCACCTCTGTGGTCACTGTATGTGAGACCAGGCTCTGAGACACAATTTGGCGGAGGAGGAATAGTAGAGGAGGTGGATGATGGGGAGGAGGAAACTGGAGGTGTTGAATGTGAAGTTGGGCCAGTCTCTGATGACTGACATCCAAAGGATGGAGATGACGACAAAGAGGGAACGCGTACTTTGTTTGCTTTAGTTTCGGAAACACTTGGTTCTTTTGACGGTAAATGGGAGGCAATTGTTTTAACAGCTGATGCTTGCCCAGTCTGTGTTTGACTCTGAGAGGGAGGGTGATAGCCGGTTGGTTCAGACCCACTGCTTGCACCACTCATCTGCCTCACTCTCCCATGTTCCCCTTCAGAAAACTGCTCCTCACGGTCCACCTTGGTCCTCGATGAGCCTCCAACTGACATTAGTGAGGAGTCTTCATCAGCACCAGTGTCTAAGATGGCGCCGTCACCAATCCCTGGCGCACTTCCATCTTTAACTGTGCTAGTGCTTGAGGCTGCACTTACATTTCGACTTCTTGGTTGTGATGGGGGCACGCCGTGCATTGCCTGTTGCATCTGCCCCACATCCTTCCCCTTCTTTTGTGAAAGCACTGAGTCGGTGAGGAGCATGTGCTGAACTGTGTTTGGTAAATTGGCTACTTGTGAGCTCAAGGCATTAAGACTATTCAGGCCAGCATCCTGCAGTTTGTCAAGTGGAGAGCATGAATAAATAGAGGGGCCTTCCTCTCGTGAGCCGACTCCTGTGCCTAAACCCAATTTGTTTCGGCCTGTTGGAGGAAGACTGCTCCCTCCAACTGCACTCATGCTGTGAGCTTTATGACTGCCACTGCTACCACAACTACTGATGCTGCTATTTGAGTTGGGTGTGGGACTTAATTGTGGCATGGTCTGCAGTAATCTACCTTGACCATGGCTGCTACGGGGGTTTGACGAAGGAGGATGCGAAGGACCATGACCTGAGGGGTTTGCATGTACCTCTGAGACGCCCATCAAAGGGGACGGAGAGGAGCTACAACTGGGGGAATGCACTGCAGAGGCAGCTGGTGAGGGGTTGGATATCGGGCTAAAGTTTTGGTTGATTTGGGTTTGTTGAGCATTGGGATGCATTGGTGATTTGGCTATTTCTTGAGATGCTGCTTGAGGTATACTGGGATTGGAGGCTTGATGATGTTTAGCATATACAGAGCCTGGAGACGGGCCCTGGTGCTGCATCTTGAGAGAGTTGTCGTAACCTAACCCTAAGTTGTGCTGCGAGTTGCGGTGCTGTAGTGTGGCTTGCTTGTGAAGCGAAAGTGTCTGCGGGGAATATCCAGGATAATTTGAAGCATGGCAACTCTGCTGAACATTCTCCATTGGCCCCACATTGTTAGCAGCAACTGAACTGGAGACTGAGTTTGAACTAGAGTTGACACTGGGAGAACTGTTGACTTTGGGATCGAACCCCGTGCTAGCAGCCCCTTCGAGATATCTCTGTGGAGGAGGGCTGTACACTGATGACCCTGTGGATGCTCCACCCTGTGGGGAGTAGTGTGGGTACTGAGGGGTCATCCTGTGCCCAGAGTGAGGATAGCTCCTATGCTGCTGTCCATGGTGGACGGCTGGGAAGTTTTGTCCAAGCTGGCGGTGCTGCATCTGAGAACCTGGCACTGACTGCATTGCAGCATTCTGACTCATATTGTACTGATGAGAAGGAGAGAACGCTCCAGCACCAGCAACTCCACCCGAACCAGCACTTGAGCCGTAGTCTACTGGATATGGTGGCATCAGGCCAGATGCTGGTGCAGTGCCAGATCCAGCATGCCGATACTGGTGAGGTATATGTCCATCAATATTAGGGTACCCAAACCCAGCCCCATAAGCCATGCCCCCCCTTCTGTGCCTGTCCTTTCCAGCCATCGAAAAATAATAATCCATGGCCTCCTTCCTGTAGGGGTTGTTAGTGTTGGCGCTGTGAATGTTACCCTGTGTTGGCGATGCCTCCACAGCACCTCTGTTTCTAGCACTGTAAGCAAGCATGTGGCTGGCTTGACTGGGGTGGTGATGGCCTCTGTGCAGGCTCTGCTGTTGCATCCCCGCGTAATCATCCGTCATCCTTGGGGAAATCTGGGGATCTGCTGGCTGAGGGGGATACGGAGTTCCCCCTCCACCCCTCCCACTGAACCCCGGGGGAAGCGAAGGGGGAACCGGACTGTTAGAAAAGTTCTGCATTGTTTTTCCACGTTTGGATTAAAATGGAAATAACCGTCAGTGTCTACACCAGGGAATGCTTCTGATCAGAAACTGGAAGGCTTACGGCAGTAACCATGAATGACAAAGAAAAGAGTCTATGGCCTGGCAGTAAAACAAGGAAATGCTTTGGAAAACCAAATAGTTCAAGCTGAGGAATATCTATCGCAGATGTTATAATCACTTTTTTTTGTAGCAGAAAGTGGGTAGTGAGGTTGAACAGACAATGGTTTTATCGATATATGAAAAGGCCAAATGGTAAAAGTCTTACTTCTTCAATGTGACGATGGTATATGGATATTTTCACTTTTTTTTTTTTGTTTAAAAAAAAGGTTCACTGTACAGCTGGGTTTAAAAAAAAAATTGAACTTTGAAAAGAATAAGAAATATCTCGTGAAGCAGGTTTCTACTGCAGAAAAATACAAGACTAAAACTGTGCAGTCATTCCAATGAAGCTGAAGCAGTTTGGCACCGAGCAGGCAACGATATCACGTCTGACACACCACCATGTGAGATGTTCAAATGTCTTTACATGTACACTTCTCTGCTTTAATAACAGCTCAAGCAAACAGAGCTATGTTGGAATTGAATTGTGGTCCAATGGCATCTTGTGCAAATAAACAAAAACAAAAATCTCTCAATAAAACCATCGAGAATGCGTTCCGTCGCGACAATCCTTCAGTCCGTCAATGCGTTTGCCAGGACCCGACTCACACCTGTGTGAGACCAAAACGGCAGTAACTTGAATCAAGAGGTCTGAATCCAGACCTTCACTGAACACTCCCAGAGGCAAACACTCCATTGATATTCTCATCAGCTCTTGGATGCAGAGTGTAATACTGTTTGAGATGTTCTTTTTCTTGGTCATTCCCTTTCAAATACTGTTGTTAGTTGTCTTTTGTTTTGCTACGGCATGCATTCATTCGGACTGTAGAATTCTTTGGTCCCTATTTAGTAATCGTTCTTCCCTCGTACCCCAAGATTGTTCTCGGTGCTCGCCTCTATCTTCAGCATGTGGCTGTCTTACCTTCGCTTCATTATGTTCACCACCATTTAACTCTACCTAGTTCCATGGCAACAATTTTCCAAAAGGAGGGTAATCCATTTATTCCACCTCAAGTTCAGTCAATTCAAGCACCTGCTTTCGGTTTTTCTCTCTTCAGTATTTCCATGCAGATACGTTCATTTTCCAGGAGCTGCTGACCAGAAGCCTTTGCAACTCTGCAAACACAAAAGATGAATCAAAATAGTTAGCACACAAAAAGGAAAAGGTATAATTTATTTAGTACACCTTGGTGCTACATGTCTGTAATAGATATAAAGAAGAATAAACTGTGGGCATTCAATAGCAATAAAAAGCCTCTTTGGGTTAGTTTAATATTCAGTTTGAGTATTCTATTCAATCTCATTTCAGTGGTAAATTAAGATGTATTTATCAATGCAACTACTACTAATTTAATTCAGTGTTGCACTAGGATCATATATTGCAGATTACATCGGCATTTCCCATAAATTGACTTATTTATTTAGCAGGAAAAACACCACGGTCCATCACAAATATATTCACCAAACCAACAACAATGTTATCATTGCTTCCTTGTTGCACACACTGCCCGCTAAACGTAAAAAGGCTTGCTTGGCCTCACATCAACACTGCTGTTTAAATATGCAGTGGGAGTACAGCCTTTAACAATACATGCCTAAGCTGTCTCTTCTGACTGATAACAAACAGGGCTGCTGGAGAGAAAAATGGGTTGGCGGCAGCACGCAATTAAGGCAACAGAGGAACATAGACAAGGTCACAAACACTACTTCACATGTAAACAAACAAGCCCCTGTAGCCAGGACAGAGGCAACCTCTCTAACATGAGACTAAAGGCCATAAACATTAGTGTATTTAACGTCTTTCAACAGGCCTTAATGGTTAAGGGGTGATAATTAAAAGGCATTACGACATCTTTATAGGTCAGCACCCATAATTGCAGCGTGTGACACAAGCCTCTATTGTACACTGTAAAACGGTTAATGGCCCCAACAACACAACTTTGGGCAACTTTTGTTAAGTGTCGACCTACACTGGGCCACACAATAACAAGCCCTTGCTGTTTATGATTGCCACTATTAGTCTGTGGGTAACTGGTGCTCCTTGTCGGTCGATCTCATCAGTAGTGTGAACCTATCTTCACCAATGTGATGCATCGCTTTCTGCACAGAGAAAGTGATGGACAGCTGGATGGGCATGGGGAAAACAACAGCATCAGGGCGGGCTTACACACAACAATCTAGTCATTGCTTGTAAATCTATTTGAGTCAGACATATTTGCACACAGGTCTCAGTCCAGGGTGTCACAACTGAGGGTCAGAGCTGGTGGGTCGATGCAGTGTAAAATTGGAAAAGTTAGGGAGGACACTACTGCTCTCCATCCGTCTATCAGCCCCTACCTTGATTACTAATTAATCACAGCAGCTCACTGGGCACAACCAGGCAGCAGCGATCACAATAGAACAGTGCAGCGTGAATAAAAACGGGCTCAATGCGGTCTGGCAGCGAGTCGATCAATTGCATAGCTGCCTAATTGTTGAGAGCAAACGCAATGTTATTTTTCAGACTGTGATCAAAACGCCAGCTCTGTTCTATTCCAATGGTTTTGTCGTCTTTGCTTGTAATCAAACACACAACACTAGCTTTTGTACGATTACCTCAGTGGCTACATTAGCCAGTAGCAATACGCATTACAATTAGCTGTGCAGTGCTGCCTGTTTTAGCTCTGAGAGGTTAGCGTTAGCTTAACAAAAAGAAAACCTTTCACATACTGCAAATTAAAGACGCGATGCAGCCGCATACGTCGGGTGCTAGCTAAGCTACAACCGTTAGCGTCCTAGCAAGCCGGCAAATTTGCGTTTATTACATTATCACGCGCATTCGAGAACGTGCACACAACGATAGTTGTAGCAGGCTACAAAAAAAAAAGACAAAAAAGGCACGGGGCAGCCAGCCAGCGTTTAGCTACGAAGGAGAGGTGATTAGGTGCAGATGTTTCCCCCCCTCAGAAACCCAGTGGGGCTGTGAGTAAACGCGTTAGCTAGCATACATAACGTCTACTGGCGAGAGACCCGGTGTGGGTACCGCATCAGACCATCACGCAGCCTGACATTTTCCTTCAACAAACTACAGCTAACGTTTGCCAGAGGGGGGAAAAGGCAAAGTCAGTCAGAGGCGGGCTAGCTAACGCACTCTGAATGCATACCTGAAAACGTAGCAATACAAGGCCCCTCGAAGAGTGAAAGGCTGTTTTGTGACAATCCCGCTGCTGTGGCAGGAAACCCCAGTCTCGAGTCGACTGCTCCGCCGCTTTTCCCCTCACCCTGTTTGAGTCCAGACAACCCCGACCAGCGGCGGCGAAGTCGGGGGAGGGAGGGAGGGGAGGGGGGCCCGTCACGACACTCGGATCCCGGGCCTTTCTTCCGATTTCCCCTTTTTCCTTTTGTCCTCACCTCCAAAAATGATGAGAGCGGATCACAATCGGGGTGCCTGTAGGTCCCGTATCCAGAGAGAGGTCCATACACCCCCGCCCCCTCCGCTCTTGTTCCCTCGCCTCGCTGTCTCTCTCTCTTTCTCTCTCTCCCTCTTTCACACACCGCTGAGGTGATTCCACCTATCTCGGGCTGAAATTAAACACGTTGCCATCTCACGAGCCTCCACTAACGCATGAAGATCTAAAACGTCAGTTTCCGCCACTGAATTGCATTTGCACGCCTTCATCGGGAGCTCGACCTATTCGTTTTCCTGTTAGACTACTGCTTTTTTCTTCTTCTTCTTCTTTGCAACAGAAAGACCGCCTTGAAAATGCATACACACTCATATTCCTGCACACCCCCCTCCCTCCCTCATCTCTCTCCATCACATCCCTCCACCTCCCCTCCCTCTCTGAAGCTTTTGCTTTCCCACTGCTTTTCTTTCACCTATTTCTACCACACAATCTAAGATTATAGTGATATTGCAAATGCAATTTTTTAGATTTTTTCTTTTGCATGTCAGGGCTCAGGGATTTAAGCACAGGTCCTTTGTTCTCGTTTCATCTGCAGTGAAAATGAATTAGGGTAGCCTAATGAAAGGCACCAGGGTACAAAGGCAATATGCAGCAGAGACAGGGCTGAATGGAACGGTGGGTTGTGTCTGAAATGAACAAGTCAATAACAGATAAAAAAGACAATTTGGCAGCAAATAGGTATGCCTGCTTTAGAGGGAGATTGCGGTGCAATGGTTGAAGCTTGATCAGCTCACTGTGGTCTCTCACTGCTGAAGCGCAGACCCCATTGTACACACAGTGCAGCTATATTGTTGTTTTTCCGCAAAGGAAGAGCCACTTAAATCATTATTATAACAACTAGCCATTGCTTAATGTTTGACACAACTAGCTCGGAAACATCATCATGACCAGAATGACAATGGAGGGGCAACAAATGTAACAAACGGAATCCCCCCCCCCCCCATTTAAATGTATTGTGTTGTTCTCTGCCTGAGCTCCTCTGCTCTCACACAGGGCCAGTGAGTGCAGTGCAGACCCGCTCACACTCTGCCCTATTGCCCCCCATCCATGGTGCTGCACTTTTAATGCACTGCAGTGTGTCACACACACACACACACACACACATACAATGAAACCACACAAGTACGTACAAAGACAACACACTGCACAATCACACACAAACAGTCAGCGTGCACATCGAGTCTCCCACTTCACCTGTCGATCACGAGAGTGAAATCCCAGTGTTCCAAACAACTGTTCAACACATCTCATTCCTCGCAGATACACGTCTATTTCTATCATGGTTGCCATAGCAACTGCATCACAGAGCCTTAACTGTGGATCATTTTTTTTAGGCTACGTAGCGACACTTGCTTTTCACCGTCAGCCGCTTGAATCGAGCCGTCGTGTGCTTGCGTTGCCACGAGGTCGAAGAGCCGAGAGAGCCGAGAGCCGAGATAAAGGGCACTGATACTCCGGGCCAGCCAGGCCTATCCAATCAACAGGACCGCCTGCTGGGATACACACACAGACTCTCTCCATCACGGATAAGGGCACAACATCTTCTGCAGAGGAGGCTCAAAGCATCACGGTTGGAGAGAAAGCGACCGGTTTTGAACACACTTGACGCCCTCCACATTTTTCTAACACACGCAATCATGCACACACAGTCCTGCAGAACCGGCCATCCCTCAATTTGTTGATATGTTTTGAAATTGAGAACTTTTTGACTTGATTTCATGTCACTGTATTTTCATTCCAGGGAACATCTCAAGGCTGCAATGCTAACGGTTGATGTTGTCACAACTTGTCCCCCAGCACTGTATCTGCACAAAGGAATGGCTGAATGGTTACAGGCCCTTGAATAAATACGAGCACTAAACAACATGCCCACTACATGATGTAAAAAACTTTCACGTTGACAAAGTCCAACACAACCCAGTTAGGTAAACCTGTGAATACACTCCACTGCATTTACATTTTTTTGACACCATCTACTTGCACAGAAATCTGAGCAAATCTGTGCGCTGAGTAGCTAAAGCCAACATGAAAGCCTTCAAGCACAAAACGGCATTGCCCGTGACACGTCGGACCGAAGTGAGGACATGTTGCGTCAGTGTGCAAACATTTGCATAGAATTCATTTCAAACGCGTTGAATGTGTCTGGTTCTCTGCAGAAGGCCCACGAGTTGGACAAGTTGAATGGGCCGTTTTTTAAACTCAGCTGGAGCATACTTCTGTAACCTGAGTGCATGGCGAGAGGAATGGCGGGTAAGTGGCTGCATTGCGTGATCCCCGCTTTCACCGTGAATGCAATCCACTCTCAGGTGTCATTTTGATTGACAAGGTGTGAGGCTATTAGGAGGCTCTTTTTTGCTACTGAATAACGCCTGCGGATATAATAACCAATAATGACTCCATCACAGCAGAACGGTCACTATGGGGGAGCAAATGGCCATTTAAAAAAGTACTTTACATTATGTTACGTCTTCAGGATTTGGATATGTTCACTATATATATATATATAGCCTGGACAACATTAGCATCCTGCTGCATCCAGTTCATACAACAGAACTCAAAGCAGCAGTGATTTGCAGTTTCCTTGATGACCACATGGAGTCAGAGTCATACAACAAACATGCAGCTATGCTCTGACGCTCTGGCGCTCAGAGGCTGGCCTTGCTTTACAGCAGCAGGCTGAATAAGATGGTAAAAACAGCCCTGGTGTTATTTTGTCTGAAATCCCAGTTCATCAATCCCTTTGAAGTGTGTGCTTCTAAAGTTATGCTTTGGTTCAATTTCACAGTCTTTGATCCTTTTTTTTCCAATCTGAAGTGTCCTACTATCACAATTAAGTGCCCCGCGGACACTTAGTATTATATCAGCAGAGAGGCACAGCTTTGACAATACGTGGTTGAAAACATAGTTCTGAGGACGCCGGACGGACGAGATGGTGAACTTTGATTGCTGCTCGGTGTGTGGTGCCCCTCTCACGATCTCAGTGAAACTCTCCGAGATCAAAGAGCGTGACGCAGCCCAGTTGAAACACACTTGCAACAGCTCCGACGCCAAATCTGTGACCTTAACAGAGGTCGATGATGCATAGATGGATTTTTCCCTCAGAGGGACACGAGTGGTACATAATCAGCCACCGCTCTTTAAATCAATAGCATACAAACAAAGTACACAGCAGGGGCTCCCACAAACACAAAGATACTCACTTCTGTGTGAGCCCTTTGCTTGTTCACCAAAACATTGAAGTCAGTGGCCGGCAGAAAACCAGCAGGGGGTGCTCTCTCCCCTAAAGTCTCTCGCCGCTCTCACATAACCCTCTCCCACACCGAGGCCGGCTGCCACACTCTCCTTGTCTCCTAGCAACCGCAGAACCCTGCCTCCAATCACTACGGATACCGGGAGGGATGGAGGGAGGAGGGTGGGAGAGGGTGGGAGAGTGTGAAAGAGGCGGAGGAGGAGGAGGAGGAGAGGCTGGCTGGGCTTCAGCATCCCGAGCAGGCAAAAACGTGTGGATGCAAGGGTTCCAGAGGTGGGTCGTGTTGGGTGGGTGGTTGTGAGGTCGTGTTGGGTGGGTGGTTGTGTGGTCGTGTTGGGAGGGTGGTTGTGTGGTCGTGTTGGGTGGGTGGTTGTGAGGTCGTGTTGGGTGGGTGGGTGGTTGTGTGGTCGTGTTGGGTGGGTGGGTGTGAGGTCGTGTTGGGTGGGTGGGAGACGTGAATTACAGAGCCAAGGTTCTCAGGGACATGTTGAGATCATAATTCAAATCAGGTGTAATACAGAACGTGAAGTGGAGGAGGGTGATTGCCCCAATTAAGCCTGCTGCTCTTCAGGGTCCCCTTTTCCGTAGCCTCCATGGTTCTTCCCCCCCCCCATCCTCTCACCACTATCAGCCACCTTCTCCCGTAGCCCCATTAAATTTGATGGTGCGATCATCATCATCAGCTCTGCTCCGTCCTTGTGACTCGTGGTGGGCCTCTTGTGCTTTATCACTCCACTCTTCCTCAGGGGTCCGTCCTCCTCTCCCCGGTGATCTATGTTGCTCTCTCTCACGCAGACACACATACGGAGAGTACAATGAGAAAACACACACACACACACACACACACACACACACACACACACACACAGCTCCAATCCTACATTGCATCATACAGTCAGTGATTGCATCACACACAAGTCACATCTATTTACAGCCAGAGATACCACATATAGTCGAATAACAAGCCCATGCGACTTTTTGTGTACACACACACACAGACATGCATACATCGTCACTCACAGTCACAACACACAAGCTTTCACACACTGTGTGATGCGACGGTGACCTTAGACACTGGATCTCCTCCCATCACCCCCCACCCCCCCGACCCCACCCCACACACACACACACACACACACACACACACACACACCCCCGTGGCGGCTGTCCAGTGACACAACAGGAGTCGCTGGAGAGAAAGCTGTAACAATTGATAGGTACTTAACGGCTTGTAATGCAATTGCACGTGCAAGTTATTTCTGAGGGCAAGCTTCTGTACGTGCGGTGCAGTGTGAGCTTGCAGACATTATAAATATTTAACGTGCCGGCCTGTTGCATCTTGTGATTCCTGTACATTTTATGTAGCATTTCATTTCACCTCAGCCGGAGAGACTCATGTGCAGCAATAACACACTTAAGCATATGTGACCTAAAGAGTACGTTTATCACATCTATAAATCTTTATAACAACAACATGAAGAAGTGACGGTGACACCGTGTGATGTTATTTCATACGATTACACTCATTGGTTGAACTCGCACTACACCACTCCTTTTAAAGCACACCCTGTGCCTCCACGGCATCAGACAAACACATCGTCCTTTTGAAGAAATCTGTTCCAAGACGAGCGGCGTGTTAATATAATACGGCTGCAAAAACTTTAACTCTGAAGAATTGAAGGAGGGGGAGGGAGGGAGGGAGGGAGAGAGGGAGGGAGAGAGGGCGGGAGAGAACATGTGTATGTATGCCTTTGTGTGTGTGTGTGTGTGTGTGTGTGTGTGTGTGTGTGTGTGCAGGGCGGATTGATAAAGAAAGAGAGAAAACGCTGGCTGCTGTTGCCGAGGCAACCATCTCTCTCCCCCCTCTCCTCTTTAACCCTTTCTCCTCAGCACTTCCTTTTCACCTTCTGTCTTTTACCATCGCAGAGATCTCTCACTTGTTGATGTCCTATCACTCCATCTGTCCCTCTCTTTATCTCCACGCAGCTATCTGCTCTCCATCTCTCTCTCTCTCCATCTCTCTCTCCACCCGTCTGCGTCTCTCTCTGCAACACGAAGTGACTGATTCGTGAGCTCTTTCGGTCACATCTCCATCCCGATTACTCATCCTCGTGTCGGCACACCTGCCGTTTTGTCTGCACACATGTGCTGTGTTAACACTGAATCATTCTGTGCTCGAGAACAGTAACAATTTGTGCTGAACCGTGTTAAGTACCAGGAAGTCATTGCTTCACCGCAGGTGTTATTGATGACAGGAAAACTTCAACACATGGGGGGGGGGACACAACATAACTGCTGTCGTGCAGTAAAGCGGTTCACTACCCTGAAGGAGTAGGTGCTTGTATATTCGAAAACATTGAGCAAATGTTTGGTTTAATTGCATCGTTTCCCTGTGTGGGACATAACCCTCTGGAGAGCTGTCATGTTTAAACTGGACTTTATTGAAAGGATTAAATAAATGCTGTGTCCAACTGTTTCCAGTCTTCTTGCTAAATTAAGCTAAGGTAAGCTAAGCTAAGCGGCTGCATCTTGATCGCCAATAGTATCCAAATACCTCAATGAGTGCATGGGCACGCTGGCCGAATGAAATGATTGGACGGGCTCATAACAGTCCTGTGACAGCCACAGATAACAGATTTTTTCTTATTTTTTTGTGAGAGCGTTTGATTTCTTGATCGTAGGGCCTGGCAATATATTCATTTGATGTCGATATCGTGACACCAGATTAGATTTTAGATGTTGTAATGTGGAATAAGTGTTGTCTTTTCCTGGCTTTAAAAGCTGCGTTACAGTATGGTGATGTAACTCTCTGAACTTACCAGACTGTTCAAGCTGTTCTATTACTTGCCTTTATAACAGTTTAGTGATTATATCCACATTACTTATGATTATTTCTCAAAAAGCTTTGCGCAAAGACTACAATGTCGTCGCAATATCGACATGCAGGTATTTGGTCAAAAATATCGTGATATTTGATTTTTTCCATATCGCCCACCTCTAATGGATTGCTGTCGAGATGTAAAGAGAATTTAAACGAATATAACCAAAAAAAATACGCTTCTAAAATAAATTGCCTACCCTAGCTTTAAAATTCACTCACGCGATATGACACAGTGCTTCAGCTCTTGTCGAATTCCACTATTTTGTATGCGTCGCTCTTCGAATGCTGCGTCGTGAAAAAAAAGAAGCTTCCGCCCACTTTCAGCCAAAAATTCTATCTGTGTTTAATCAGTGGCTCAATGCCCCCCCCCCACACACACACACACACACACACACACACACACACACACACACACACACACACACACACACACACACACACACACACACACACACACACATGAAGTGTCCAGCCAAATCAAATCTCAAGGAACAGTTTGTTCGCAGTGTGCGGAGGTGAGTGTGATCAGCAGGCCATTACACCAAATGTAGGGAATCAAGTCGAAATGCATGGAACGGAACAGTATTACTATAAATACCACACTTTATATTTCATCGCTGCCTCAGACGCTTCTCCTCTCTGCTTTTTGACATAATATATCCTGTTGCTAGGTAACTGTTAATTGTTACAAATGCAGGTACTTCGTAAAGAGCGGAAAGAGAAAGGACAGTGATGGAAGAAAAAGGCAGGAGAGAGTAGGCGAGTGACAGAGCTCTGTACTGGTGCGACACACACACACACACCACACACACACAAATAGCTGTGAAATATTCTGCAAACAAACAAGTCTTCTCAGGTCACAAGTTTCATGGATGAGGTGAGTTGAATCACTGAAGGTGACGCTTGCTTTATCGGACTTGTGGAAGAACTGCAGCCCCTCTGTCATCCGTCCTTCTTTACCCCTCTTCTTCTCCCTCCATCCTGCTCCCCCTCTCATTCTCCATAATCCAGTGAACTCTCATCCATAACTCACGGGCCCCTCTTTCTTTTATTACCGCGATGCCCCACCACCACCAGCTCTCCCTCCGTCCGAATAACTCAAGCTGACGCACAATATAAGGGGGCATTGGAGAAAGTAAGAGTGGGGGGGGGGGGGGGGGGGTGATGGGGACACAGTCAGAGTGTTAGAGAATATCAGGTGGGAGACAGGAGAATAGGGAGGAGTGATGGGGCAAAGCAATGGCGAGAGGCAGACAGAGAGCAAGGTTGAGCCTCTGACCGGCTGCTGAATTAGAGCCGTTGACGGCTTCGGCCTTCAGATACCGGCTTCTGTTCAGCCGGTCAGACGGTCCAGCTCTCCGAACCCGAAAAAAAACAACTGTATATCATTCAGCTAATCCGTGACAGCAGCAGAAACACCGTACACTGTAGCGCAGTTATTGATATTTCCCATTTAAGGCGGTGTTGCAAACTCACATGTGAATCTCTTACTAATATATCTTGTCTACCCCCCACACACACACACACCTCACTCCCCCCATCAATAATTGAATAAGTCTCGCTCGCTAGTGTGACTGAAAAATGAATGGGAGCGAGGAGTGAGGGGATGATGGATGAGGGGGTGGGTGTCACCACGGCTGGGTGGGGGACAGGCGGGCTGCTGAGTGCAGGTATAGAGGTGAGAGCAGGTCAGATATTTAGCATACAGAGTGGATGCTAAGCTAGTTAGTCGTAGTGTTGGCCCAGCAGGTAGCCTCGCTCCCAGCATGTATTGCATTGCTCAACACTGCAGAGCCCGACTGTGTTTGCCTGCTTTGCTCGTCAGCAAGTTTACCATCATGTCTCTGAACTTCCAGGTTCCCTGGCAGACGACTATCTCCGAACTATTTCACTATGGTCCTGTGGGGAGCCACTTCAACACATCTTCACTCTTTTGGGAGGTATAGCTTCAATAGGAGGTAGCAACCTCCTATCCTATTCCTCTATACCCCTCAGTCGGTCACAGTTTTTAAGAAGTGAAGATCTGTAATCTTTTACAGATCATGTTCCCCTGAGGATGACTTTGGTGATCACCTGACATTTCTTCTAGTGCCATCACCAGGTCGAAGTTTTCACACATCCTTTACGAAACGTCTCAACATATACTAGACGGTTTTGGTCAAAATGTTGGACAGACATTCACGGTTCCCAGAGGATGCACCCTAATTGCTTTGGATGATCCTCTGAGTTTTCCTCTCGTGCCAATACTAATGAATGACATGAAACACTGTGTGTGGTGCTTATAAATGTAACACACTAAACTAAGTCAGTGAACAAGGTACATGTTACCTTCTAAACATGAGTGCGGTGGCATTGTCATCATGAGCATGTTAGCATGCTGACATTAGCATTTAGCTCAACGCTGTGCCTCAGCCTCACAGAGCCGCTAGCATGGCTCGTTATACATTCGCACTCAGTCACGTCCCTCCAATTGGCCTCTAGGCAGCTGACTTTTCTTACAAGGCAACTTTGTAACTCTGGGGATCACATAAATGGCCAAACAAGACATATTTAAGCAACCTAAATGGTGCAGTTAGCTCCCATGAACTGACAACACACTGTTAAAGGGGTTATTAGAAAGAATGCAAGTTTGAGACACTTGGGCAGCGGCTTTTCTTTTTGGCCGTAAAGCAAAATTAACATCGCTCTGCTTTTTGGGCTCGAGCACAAAACGTGTTGGTGGTTGTTTAGTCACGTGTGAAGCTCTTCCGTCCTCCACCTTTGACCGGCTGAGAATGCGAGCGATAGGGAGTCTCTAAAAGTGCCTGGCAAATTAATCGTCGAGTCATATCAAATCATTTTGTACTAGTGGACAGTACAACCTCTTACTGCATCTGGAAAAGATCCGCTTGTTAAAATGTCAAAATGTTAAATTGACAGACTACAGACGCCCAGCTGTTCAACGGCGGAGCACAAACTAACTGTTGTTTTTGGATGCGAGGTGCTTTTGTGATGCGAGAGGTAATCACAGCTAATCACGCACACCTCCATATTGAATATGGCTTTCCATTTCAATGAAGCGTCATAATTCAAACTTGGCTATATAGCGTTAATGTGTGCACAGCGTAGTTATGAAATGCAATGTTTTGAACGCACACTGCTGAAAGAGAGCTAAGGACATTAGCAGCCGAGCTAAATGCACACACATTCAGCTTTGATTTTCTCTGGGATGTTTGGCCAGTATCCTCCTGCTTATTATTCACACATTTAAATACTTTTGCACAGGGGACCTGCTCGGTACAAGAACAATATTACACTATTGGCAACTGAACGAGACCGCTGCTGGAAGATAAATGCCCTTCTCAATGTCAGTTTGATGGCAATTGCCGAGACAGGGGGAGGCTTCTTCTTCATTTACTTCCATCAACCAGATTTTTCAATCTGTCGCGCTTCCCCAACCTCAGATAATTATTATGCATTGTGGAAGACTTCCTCGACCCCAGTGTTGATCTCTACGTGTACAATCATCACAGTGTGAACCCAAATGGGTGCCGGAATCGGTTTTGAAATGTAATCACACAACAGGTCTCAGGCAGGTACACGGGCTGCTGCAAAGTCCAGCAGGAGCAGCGATGGTGTGTGTGTGTGTGTGTGTGTGTGTGTGTGTGTGGAGGGAGAGGGAGCAGAGAGAGCAGCCTGAGAGAACCCTGAGGGGGCTGGACGGCATCAGACGAGGCAGTGTGGAGCGCCAGCAGCAGTGTGGGTTGTTGAGGGGGCAGACCCAGACCCAACCACTCCACCATACAGTCACCATATGGCCCAGGAATTCCTGCCTGAGAGGGGGAGAGGGAGGGAGAGAGAGAGAGGGAGAGACAGCTTGTGTGTGACAGAAAGATCATGCATTTGAGTCTGTGAAAGGAAGAGGTGAAGGACTCAACGAAGGGTTTCTGATTATGCGTGTGTGTGTGTGTCCACTACAGTGGGCAGGGGAATGTGAGAGCCATGCACAAGAAATGCAAGAGAGAGAGAGAGAGGGGGGGGGGGGGGGGGGGGGGGGGGACTTCTCTGACGCATAAACACACCGGCAAAGTGAAATGAAACAGTAAAGCGTCAAGGAGGTCAGAGGGAAACACAACAGGCTTAAAAAGACTCGGTGCCACATGCGTGAAACTTAGTTTTTTATTATTAATACTCAACACTTCATTTTGTTCATCATGTACAAAGAGAAAGGATCGTCTTATTTGAGCACTTATAACTGTAGATATCAGTATTATCCTTATTAGAGGTACCTTAATGTTTTTTTTTTGTTGCGACTTTGTCATGACGCAGTTGATTTTTGTGATTGAGATTACTTTGATCGTTTCCATACAAAAAAAACAACCCAAAACAAGGTAAATGTTTCCCCCGATATTCAGTATTTACACAACCTGTACAATTATCTGTTTTTATGTCGTTTTCTGTTCGTATGGCGTATAAATTGGGGGGATTATTTCAAAGAAAAGGGCCACAAAAAGAGAAAAGAATGGCCAAGAATAATATTATGTATATCATTATGTATACAATTGATATTATTCATATGTTACATCTTTGTTAGCCCACAGTAAATCTAATCGATGTGTGTTCACCTGGTGAAATACATTTAGTAGCAACCCCTGATGCCTTTTTCATTCTTGACCGTATCAACGATGACGATGGAAAATAGCAATATTAAACAAACAAAGCTGTACACAATTTAATAGAAAAGTTTTGTATGCATCAATATAAAGCAATATCAATACATATTAACACACACACACACACACAGATAGATTTTTTAAATATGAGTAAACGGCTTCTGCAAATGAATTAAGAGTGAACTGGAAAATTATAAGCAGCTAAATTACATGGAGCTTCACGACAAAATCAATCGCATAATATCACAGTATAATTCTTCCTATCTGCATGTGACTTGTTGAATAAATAAAAAAAAAAAAGACAACAAAAGAAACAACACACCATGATTGAAGTATTGACGTCAAATACATTTTCACGAGTCAGTTTAACCGGTACATCGATCCCTGTGGCTGACCACGTCATGCTCTCATTTGGTCCCGTGTGTCAGTATCCCTGACAGAAACCACCCCCCCCCCCCCCCCCACACACACACACAGCAGAGGGTGAGATTTACACCCTCCACCTCCAGGATGTCGCCGCCGACTTGCCACAGCCGTATGTTGTGTTGTAAAAATGTGACACAGTGGTTGTTGTTGTTGTTTTTTTGCTTTACCCATTTGAACAAATGTGTTGTGGCATGTGAGCCCGGGACCAACCGGGTCGTGAGGGAAATAAAAAAATGAAAAAGACTTCTGGCGAGCCATTCTTACTCTGCAGCAGAGCAGCTGGAGGTGGTAAAGGCCTGATGATAGCATGTTTTACCACAGTGTCAGGTGCACCTCGACTCCCCCAACCAGCAGCTGGACGCTGGTCCTATAGCTCGCCCTCCCAGTGCATGAAAAAAACAACAACACACAAGTGGAAGGTGATGAATTGGCACATATAGTGTGTAAGAGCTTCGCTTTCTGTTTCGTCACCCGGTTTATTGCAAATGAGGAGAAAGGATCGCGGTGGCTTGTGTGAAAAAAAAAGATGCAAAACCCAACAGAGTTTGTATACGTGCACGCGGACACATTCTTCACTTTTCAATCAACTCGCTAGACACGAAAGCAGTTGAGGAGAAAAGACAGAAGAGAGATGAATGTCTCTCACAGGGCCGGGGCGAGGACTATAGAGACTTATTGGAATCAGTGCCGTACAGAAGAAGACCGGGGGAAATAACTTCTGACTGCATGGGGGGGGGGGGGGGGGGGGTACTCGACATATGTACACAACTCAATTGCAAATCATAGATCTCCCGTCTCGCACTGACAAACGAGCGGGTGCACAAAAGTCGCACACATATAAATTAGAAAATCCAAAGCTTTTAAGTGTTTCCGTCTGTCACACAGCACAGTTCAGCAACAGCGGTTGATTCCCCCCTGAAACAAACCTCCGCAGAAAACGAGACGTGACAGAAGAAATGTTGCACCTTTTGATGAGGGGGTTGCACAAACGCGTCTCCGCTTGGAATGGATTCTCAATAGGATGAAACTACAGTCGCTGTTGCTTCAATATTGCGCTGAAATCCTCAGCAGTATTAACATCAACTCTGGGGAAATGTCCAGCGCGCATTTGTGTGTGTGTGTGTGTTTATATAAGTGTGTGTGTGTGTGTATCCTTTACCACAGTGATGCATATCCCAAACATAGAGAGGGAACAGGATAGGCCGGGCCCACGATGGCTCTTAAATTCTGTGTGCAATCACCGTTAAGAGCCCAGGTCCAAAAACCCAACACAAACATCCTGTAAGTTTCTGACAAGGATCGCAGCTTAAAAAAAAAATGAAGGATCACAATATACTGCCTCTATACGCAAATATCATCTATGTATACACTTAATATTGTATTCCATAAACGTGTAGATAATTGATTTGTCATCTAAAAAAGCATGAAGAGCTTACCTTAAAACGAGAGAATCTAACACAATTCGAGGGAAGCTTAGCAAGGACTCCTAAAACTAAACTTTCCCCTTTTAATCACCAAACGTCGACACCTACAGTAAATTATCCTCGAGTTCCAACACTTTAGTGAAAATATGAAAAAAAAGCATAATTCTTAACATAATCAGTATACTCATCGGTAAACTATCATAATCAAGTAAACATGAGAGTCAAAGAAAAAGAGGTTCAATCATATCACTTAAGATTCATAATATCTGTGTCTTAACTATATTTTGCATATTTTTGTTCATGAGTTTTTTTTAGTTTTTCCGAGTTTTTATCGTGGTTTTGTTTATTTCTTAAATTCGCTGTAAAACATATTGAAAGTTACATCCTGTCTGTCTGTTTACTGTACAAAGTGAAAAGAGTTTTAAATCGACTATTTACAGGGAAAAGACTGAACGTACAAATGCTGACGCTGATTGATGCCCAACACCTCCGGAGTCTCGTTGCTTATTTCCTCGTCAGTTCCTGGTCTCCTCCTTGTACCATCTCGCTGATAATGGTTGACCTGAACTTTCCAAAATGTGTGCGTATAAAAATTCCAGAGATCCCAATCTATTTATTAGGAGAGTCATCGGGGAGGGGGTGGGGGAGGGGTGGATGGATCTGTTTGATTTAAGGCTAACTCGATCAGTCTCACGTTGATGGTGTTGTCTGTGGAGCGAGGGAAAGAGGAAGAGGCGGCTGAGCTTATGAATAGTTATCAGCAGGTTAGTGAGGGGGAAAAGAAAAAAACAGCTGTAATCATTCAATTCTGATTTGCTTCCCTCCACACACACACGCACGCCAACCCATTTAGATTAGGGTATAAGATAGAAGTCCGCCATGACAAAGATCACACTCCAGCAGCTCCACCACCAGCCAGCACTCCTGCGCAGTCTCCCGCAGCCCTTGAACTTCTGACACCGCCAGCTAATCGAAGATCAACCCTTTAAAAGAGGCTTCTTTATTCTGTACAGTAATACGATGAGTCACCATCAGACAGCTCTGGGTGTTGGGGTGATGGGATGATAAGGCATGTCTACTGAGTGCCTGAACCTACACTGAGTAAAAGGTCCTGTGCAATAATAAATGAGGCCTCTCCAGCTCAGAAGCACTATATCTACATCGGTCGGAGTGAAAAGCCGGAAAGCGTTGGCAAGATGGCCGCCTTCCGGACGCCTCCGTCGGCGTTCAAGAGGCCTCTTTCAATTAGACATCCTCCTCAGCTCGAGCTTCAATCGGCATCATCGTCACGGGTGCGACAACACGTCTCCTACACGTTTTGTTGCATTTCGCCAACAAAGAAAAACCCAACAGTGCATATATTAATCATACACAATGTACAAACAAAGCTTTCTGTGTGCGCGGCTCTCAGACCGCTTACGTGAGTGAAAAGCAACGCCTACGTCGAGAAACTGGTGAGAGAGGCCCGGGGAAAAAAATAGCGAGCGCCTGGCGACTGCTATCGTGTAACCCCCCCCACCCGTCCCCCACCTGTCCCCCATCCGTCCCCCACCCGTCCCCCATCCGTCCCCCACCACCCGGTCCTGCCTGGCGCCGCGAGGGCCTCGTGTGAACCAGAAGGACACGTCCACTGGAGACCTTTAAGGCACGTCCTTCCTCTCAGTGTCTTCAGCTCCGGACGAAACGCGCCGTTCACAGTTACACAAGTTCAGACTGACAAAATCTGCATGTGTTTAAGTGTGTTTAAGTGTGTGTGTGTGTGTGTGTGTGTGTGTGTACTTGTAACGTCTTGAAAACATCAAATGAGGATCTGACGGCTCTAAACGTGTCTGCGCCAGATCCCGTTTTTGGAGCAAATAAATGTATGAGCATGGAGTAAAATATTCTACAGAACACAGAAAAAAAGGGAGTTCAGGACTTCAGTCTTTCTGGCTTGTTGGTTGAACTAAAAACAACCTCCCTGCTGCCACCCGGGGCAGACAGGATACAACTACAGATACTAAAACAGTCATGAAATATTCTACCAACAGAACATAAAACAAGAAAAACTTAGTGTTATCATAAGCAGTGTTATGATAATCAGCACGAACGTCTTTGTTATTCACAATGTTATCAATATTATTGTTGTTCTTATACCCTGTGTGTTTTTTTTTTCCATAAGAATATCTTATTGTCATTCATGATTGTATTTCTCATAGCAAACAAGATCAGCTCTTTTGGCGTCAGGGATGAGGAGGAGGAGGTGTGTGTGTGTGGGGGGGGGAGGAAGAGGAGAAGAGTGCAGGATGGACAGGGCCGGGCTGTCTCCTTCCAGAGAGAGAGGCACTAGTCATCTCCTCTGTGAAACGTGACAATGTCTCCTTTCCGCGGTGACACAGGGGCAGATGGGCAGCTCGCTCTCGCAGTCTCTCCTCAGCGGGAGCTCTCAGACATCGCACCAGGCTCACGCGTCCAATATCGAACGAAGACGAGGTGTCGCCTCTTTGCGATAACAACCAACTTCTGCCCCGCTGGTGGATGAAGCGATGGACTCGGAGCGGAGTGCATTTTGGTGACGGTGAGGGGAACGTTGATTGACTGTGTTTGAGTAGCTTTGGCCGTTTCTGAGGGAGGGTTAACATCCCACAGCTCCTCAGGGTCTCCTGGCTTTGATTTCTCCCTTTTCCTTCTTACTCTCATCTCACTTTTGACAGTCTCTCTCCTGTCTTACCTCATCGTTCTGTCCCAATATGGGCTAGGGTTGCAGTGTGTGGACAGTGTCATCCCTGATCTCCTAACACCACATGCCCCCCCCCCCCCACTCCTCCCTCGCCACCGTCCGCTCCTCCTCCTCCTCTTCTTGCTCTTACACGTCAGACTCAATGCTGGAGAGTTTCTCGTACACATGGCCATTGCTTCCGTTGAAGGGCCGCGGGGGGCCGACCCCCAGCATGGAGCCGTGGTGGTTCATTCCACCGAGGCTGAGCTCTTTCTGGAACCGGGGGGTCGCATTGGACATCACCCCGGCTGTGGCGGACGTCGGCAGGTACGACGTCGTGCTCATCTGGCTCCTGAAGTCACTTCGGCTGTTTTTGGCAACTTGTTGCTGCTGCTGTTGCTTTTTCATGTAATATTGTTTGGCTCCGTGCATCAGACACTGGTCGTCGCCAAAGGTGGGAATAAAGGGGTTTTGGTTTACCCTGTCGGGGTAAAGGGATTTGGATAAAGAGAAGCCTCCCCCGCCTCCTCCTTCCATCAAAGACCTATCCCTGTCTCGCATGTCTCTCTCTCCGACGGAGCGGCGGTGGAGGCCCTCGCCGCCTCTGAACAGGCCGAACGGCGAGCCGGCTCCTTTGCGGCCCTCACCCCCGTAAAACAGCGGGTCCCTGTCTCGCTCCCTTTCTCTCTCCGAGCCCCCGTGGCGCTCAAATATGTGCGCGAAAGGGCTGGTGCCCTCGATGTAGCGCTCTTTCTCCTTCAAGCTGACGCTCCTGGGTGGGGGCAGCATCCCTCCCATACCGAGACTGCTCATCCCTCCGCCGCCTCCCAGGCCCCCCATCAAACTTCCCATCCCGCCCGACTCCTCCTTCTGAAGGTCGACAAACGCGTCGTACGAGTGCTGCCGCCTCAGCGGTTTGCCGAAGCCTCCTCCCTTCCTCCTCTGCTGGCCCTGAGATTGAGACGGAGGGCCTGCGCCCATACCTCCTCCTCCCACACCTTTCCCTCCCCCCATCTGTTCCAAGAGGTGGTTGTTGTCCTCGCTGATATCGTAGAGGTTTCCTGTCTTTTTACAGCCCTCGCAGCGCATGCAGCTCGCAGAGCTGGGGCGGCTGTTTCCTCCGCCTCCCGAAGTCCCGCAGCTCATGCCGCCACCGTACCCTCCACCACCCCCGCCTCCATGCATGGACATCTGCTTGACCAGTCCTCCCCCGCTGGCCCGGCAGTTCCTGCACTCCCACTCT
The DNA here is from genome assembly GCF_949748355.1 of Melanostigma gelatinosum. Lineage (NCBI taxonomy): Eukaryota > Metazoa > Chordata > Actinopteri > Perciformes > Zoarcidae > Melanostigma > Melanostigma gelatinosum. Next base: position 10,072,143 of record NC_136646.1, read on the forward strand.
CCCCCTGCCAGCCCAGATCCTCCACCAGTCTTTGGATCCGTCTTTTTGGGTTTGCTCTTAAGAAAGTCATCCACTGGAACCAGGGTGGGGCAGGCCCCCACTCCTCCATCTCTGCCCCCAGGGCCCTCTGTCAGGTCCACGTGTTCCCACTGAGGGACGCCCTCTTTGGGACGAAACTGGTCCAAATAAAAATCCCTAACGCTCTCCTTTTCTCTGAAGAGATAGGAGTTCCCGTCGTTGTTTCCTCCTCCACCTCCTCCTCCTCTCTTCCGTTCGGAGGGCAAAAGCGGTGGCGAGGTCGAGCGGTGGCCGCGGTAGTGGTGGTGGCTGATGTGGTAGGGTTTCCTCCTGTAGCCCAGCTCGATCTCGTCCAGCTCCCGTCTGGACTTGGCAGAGGCCGGCCTCTTTTTCAGGCTGTCACGGTATTGTTTGCGCTTCTTGGCATTACCCTCCAGGTTTCCATAAGTCACTGTGTGCGTGGAAATGTCCGAGACATCGGACCGTATATTTCCTTCGTCGTCTCCCCTCCCGCCACAGTAGCCATGCCCCGGGACAAACGTGGAACTTGAGGCGCCTCCCTTGAAGGAGAACTTCCCGTACAGGTCCGGCAGCCCTCCCTTGAAGCCCTGGCCTGATTCTGGCCTGGTCTGTCCAGACAGCAGGTCAAACTTGCTCATGTTCCTGTGGGTCAGCGCTGAGCAGGGCTGGGTGCTGAAAATAGGGGCCACCCCTCCGCCCAGGCTGTCACAGTCGAACATGCCGCCCTCCAGAGAACTAGCACTGCCCAAACTGTGGGGCCGGTTGGCAGGCGGGCCGCTGAGCCCGAGCGTCGAGCCGTGGTGGTGCAGGTAGTGGTCCTGGTACAGGTTGCTGTCCTTCAGGTGGAGGTTGCCGAACGTCCTCTCCACCTCGCTGATGTAGTCGCTGAACATGTTGTCCTCCGGCAGGTAAGGGGGCTTGCAGTCCGAGTGGCCCGCCAGGCTGCGCCGGTGTTCAGAGATGTCGTAGACAGAGGACTCCCGGCGGATGAAGTCCAGAGCGCTGTGCGGCGAACCGTTCACCCCCGACAGGGAGGCCATGTTCTTGGCGGTGCGCAAGAGGCGCATAATGTTGGAATGGGTGTTGTTCATGGTGCCTGATGGGGAGTTCAACGCCGAGCTGCTCTTCTCCTCAATCTGCACCCCGTGGATGCAGCTGTAGATGCCCTGTGTGGGGAAACACAGGCAAGAGGCAGCATTAGATGGAACATTTGGCCAATTTGACCATTATTTGTCACTAATATTGTACTCTAAGTTGACAAAAACAAGAAACCGCAGCTGCATTGCATCCTGACCGCTCTCTTCTTAAAAGCCCAGATGCCGCAAAATGAGTACAGTTCCTGCTGATGAAGTGAGACGGTGCAAGTGAGCGTACAGTATGAAGATTCAGAAAGGGACAGTGTAGCTGCACGGTGGATGATTGATGAAGGCAAAGGGGCTGTAAAACCCCCCCCCCCCCCCCCCCCCGGGTCCCACTGGTCAGCACCTTTAATCAATGTGATTAGAATTCAGCTGAACAACATCCCCCGGCAGTTATTAAACACCTTAGTTCCCCCTACCGCTCAGCGCCGCGGCGGCACAATCTCCTCCGAAAGAGAAAAGGCCAAGGAGACGCCGGCTGAGCGCCGCGGTGACAGGAAGACAAACGGCACCATTTGCATTCAGTGATGTACGATACAATATTCAGATAATAATGGATGCGCGGAGGAGAGCAAACCAGGCATGACGGATGAGGACGGTAAGGGATCGGATCAATCCCAAACAACGATTTTGCTCAGTTTTTCCGGACGTCTGTGGAGGACTGTGGAAATAAAGGGAAGCTTCTGGCCACTGTCAAAGATCAGGGATCCGCTGACCTCCGTCCTGAGATGTTAGGGGGTCAGCTGGCTGTCAAATCCTCTCTGCTGTTCAGCTGCGACTCTTCCCAGCCTCCTCCTTTTGTCCACTACTACGAGTCGTTGACCCTCAGCTCTCCTCTCCCTGGCCGCTCGCTCCCGCTAGTCAGAGCTACATGGACAGAGCCTGCACTGCAGCAGAAAGGGCCTTCATCCCTCACTCTACTTGTATGGGTTGTTACTTCGTTCAATTTCACAGTTTGTTAACAGCCAAGTATGTAAAGCTTGACCATGGCTGAAAACCACGAACACAAAAGGACTCATACGTGCATTTGAGAAATACGGGCTTCGGATCTTGAAGCGGAGGACAAATGTGTCCGCCCACCTGCGTGATATTTCAGGGGTATAGAAGCATCTTTCAATGTTTATCTGCTCCTTCGCTGTCACGTCTGTGTTTCTTTTTTTCCATCTGCCTGTTTATACAATTTGTCATCACTTCATATCTCTTGTTTTTCTTCTTTCATTGTCTTGATTACACCCCACCTGCTGCCAAATCTGTCACGTCTTCCCTCCCATGACATTTGTGGGACAGCATCCCATTCTGGGCCTGATTATTCGGGCAGGATGTATGAAGAGCAATAACTGTGGCCTGAGGCTTGCAACGAATTTTCAATCCACCGGGGGAATCACAGCAAAATCTATAAGTGATTCGACTGGAACAGAGAGGCAGGAAATCAACAAATAACTATCTGACCCTATGTGCGCTTGCATACGCTGCTGAGTGCCTATTGTACAGCTGAGCTGCAGCTCACAATTTCATCGTGCCTGTGTGCGGCGTAAGGATATGGGGCTAAATGCAAAAAGAACCTCGCCATGATGTAATGCAAGGGCCGTGAGAAGTAGGAGTGATTAAACCCCGAATACATTTACTGTTCTAAAGCCATTAGAGGCTTTTTAAATCAATATAATTAATTAGTTTGAGCGTTTTGCAGGTGGGACCCGGAGGAGCCGCTGAGCCCCTCTCGCAGAGCGGGAGCGCTAACCGACCGCGAAGCCACGACCGAAGCCACGTGACCCGCGCCGACCGTGACAGATGTCTCGTTTTCTTACGCCGCCGAGCTTAAATGTTAATTGCAGCAATAACAATAAAGTTTATTGGATTATGCTGTGAAATTAAAAAAGCGGAATTAATCTGAGTCGCAGAGCAAAGGAGACACACACACACACACACACACACACACAGACAGGCAAACATACAGACACAATCACTTTATATCTGCTGAGAAAGTGACTGGATGAATATTTCCCCCTGAATATTTTAACATACTGATTCATCTGGCTGTATTCGTGGACACTCGGCGTTCATTTACGCTGTCACATTGTAGCAGAGACAAGAGGTAATTTCTGCAAATGAGAGCAATAACTGGATGTTACACCAAACATAATTGCTTTCAGATTCAGGCCCCGTACAAATTATAATGATGTCATAACAAAACAAAAAAAATTAAGAAAAAAAAAAAAACACAGAGCAGCTTGTCTTTGGAAATGAGAAGTCGACTGACATTTTAGCAACTGATATTTCATGCTCCATCGCAAACAGACGCGCACACGACCATAAACAAGGCGACAACGTCAAAATTAACACAAAATAATCAGAGTTGGGCACTGGAGCGTAATATTAGAGCAAAATGTGTTTGTTTTCTCCCCCCGGTAGCCTTGCTTTCTTGGCACAAGCAGCTCCGACACCACGGCAGCATATCAAATGTGAAGGGGGGGGGGGGGGGGGCAATAGTGTGTGGCTCTCTGCTGCAAATTAGCCACGTGGTTTAGCCTGCAGCGGTTCACCTTCAGAGGCACACAGTGAATTACACCGAAGCATGTCAAAACAATTGGAATGCAAATCAAATACCTCGGGGGTGACTTTGGTCCCCTGGGATCCAGTAATCTACCCTCCACGCTTCTGTGGCTGAGTTTTGTTTGGTGAAATATTGATTCTGGCTCAACGTTTTGTAAATATTTACCGCACGGACGTCAGACGGGCCTAACCGTCGAAGAAAACGAAAAGGAAAAAGCTCCAATATCAGTTTGGGAGTGAGAGTCTGGATTGGTCACATGGACGTTGACTCTAAAGCACATGTGTCAAACTCAAGGCCCGTGGGCCGAATACGGCCCGCCACGTCATTTTATGTGGCCCGCGAATCCGCCAGCAAAAAAAAAAACTAAAAAAAAAAAAATATTTTCTTCTTCTTTTTTTTGGAAAAATAATTTTAAGTTAGACTTGAAAATAAAATAAAAGTATCCCCATGGTCTAAATTATGAGATAAAAAGTTGAAAGTATGAGATAGCATGTTGTCTGTGTACCGACATTAAAACTATCGCCACAGGTGGACAAGAGAGGAAACAGCCCGAAAAGCTGTTTTCCAACAATTGAAAAAGATCGACAAATAATCCCAAAATGTCCACGAAGAGAAAAATTGATGCAGAGGGAAGAAAATGTCATGAAAGATGGGAAAGTGAATACATGTTTGTGCTTCAAGGAGAACAACGGGTCTGTCTTCTGTGTTATGAGGCGTGTCGGTGATGAAGGATACAATTCACGTCGGCATTTTGACACCAAACACGGAGCTAAATTTAGCCTCCAAGAAAAACATCAAATTGTCCAAGAATTAAAAGGCAGACTGCAATCACAGCAGAATATATTTACACAGCTACAGCCCAGTGCATGCTGAAGGTATGTGAGCAGTGCTCCGGCGAGATAGACTTTTACAAATGTCAGTTTGTGAAGAAACACCATCGCAGACCGAGTTCATGAACTAGCAGCAATCTAACAACACAGCGAGCCGAAGAGACGAGCAGGTACTTGTGTTTCTAATGAACTGTTGATGAAAGCACAGACAACACGGATACATCATCTATCCATGTTCATCAGACCTGACTCTCAGTGAGCAGCTCTTGGATGTAGCTGCCATGCAGGACGATGACAGGGAGGAACATTAGTGATGCAGAGAGGTGACATAAACAGCTTTGAACAAAGTTATTGTAATAACTTGTTTGATATTTGTCTTTGTTCTTTTCTTTAATAGTTTGATCTTTGATCGAGTCATGTGGGTTTCTTAACCCTCAATTAAAATGATTTATGTTATAATAACAGAAATGTGTTTAAATATCATTTTTCATTTATATAACTGCATGTACAATATATTTACACTTGAATAAACAAGAATCAAATGCAGAGAGAGTTATTTAACAATATGTTAGAAGTTAGTTCTACAGTCTTACAGTTACAACCGGCCCTTTGGGGGCGACCGTGATGCTGATGTGGCCCAGAGTGGAGATGAGTTTGACACCCCGGGTCTAAAGTCTCGGAGAGCAAAGCAGAGGCCTTCCAGATGGCAACGCTGCTGAAGCAGGGCTCAACCAAGTCATGGAGGTCACCTTACAGACAAGGAGTCCTCGGTGACGCAGTCGCAAAATGGAGAAACATAAACTGAATGAATGACAATTCTGGTGAGAAAGTGTAGTTGTTAGTTGCTGACATCGGCAACAATATATTTACTTTAACTCCTCAGGACTTTCTTTAAATCCTCACATTTTCTTTCCCATCTTTCATCCCAACGGAGAAAAGACGAAGCCAAACAACAAACAACGTACACTCAATGGAAGTTCATATTCTAAAGCCAGAATGCTGACAACATTTTCTCTTGCTATCAGATGTGTATGTTTTACCGCTATTACGAGACCACGTGAATGGTGAGAAGCAGTGAAAATTCCGCGTTGCGTTACTCGCTGCACCATTTATGGTTATTCGCTTCATTCGCGCCGGAGAGGAGGAGTGGCTTATCTCCATGGAAGCCATTATTAACGCAGCCATTTATTCCTGCCATCAACCATGGAAGAAATAAACAGTATTTCTACTGAGTACTTGTTGTGGAAGTTTCACTGTGTTTACTGCAGCTGTATGAACCCAAAATAAACAGTTTGCTGTGATTTAACGGCAATAAAATAAAAACTGTTGCCGAAATAACTATGTAATTATGCCGATTTGTAAAAAGTCTGAATTCATGTTTCTTTAGTTCTCTCTGCAAGACGACAAGCAAATAACTTTTAAAAGACTTGTTTTCTCAATGGAGTCTGGATCGATCGGTGCTATGCTAAGCTAACATTGTAGCAGCTCCATCAACACTCGACATAACGTCATATATGCGTAAACACGGCAGCGTCTGTTTATTGTTTCTACCGTGTGGTTCATATACATATCGTCCGGCCACCACTAATGTGAGGTGCCGTAGAGCTCTGGGTGAACACCTACAGCTACAATATTTGAACAACGTCAGTGATGACAGGAGGAGCTTCATAACGCTGACAGCCTCTCGCGACACAGCGTTTATTGCTCCTCAATGCAACCTTTCATCCATGGAGAAGAAGAATGTGACCTTTCTTATTTCAAACGTCACATTGTCTCATTTTAGACATCTAAAGGTTGGAAGTCACCATTTTCTTAGCAGTGGGTAGTCAAGTGTGATATTGCTGGGCTTGATGTGATGCTTGAAAACACACGCCTGATGTGAAATGCATCAGCTCCAGTGTCTTAAACAGACCTCACTGGCAATCAGGACATTTGTTGATAAAGTACGAGCCATGGAAAGCTGATGGTCACATTCATGATTCATTGATTCACTTTGACAACATTGTTGAGATCATCTTTAAAGTCTGAGGACATTTTCTCCTCACTCCCGTCCTCCCGTCCCCCACCCCGTCTCACCCTGCTGATGGAGAAGACGAAGCCGGGCTGGCCGGAGCAGACGCCCATGAAGCAGAAGCGCAGCTGCCAGTAGAACCAGTGCTCGCAGATGAAGGTGATGAGCGACAGCGCCATGGCGGCGCCGAGCATGTAGAAGACGCCGGCCATGTTGTCGATGTCCAGCTGGCTGGACATCACCTCGTTCTTCTCGTGGTGGCAGATCCCCGTCAGCCACAGGGACTCCAGCTCCTCCATCTCACCTGGATGGAGGAGGGAAGATGGGCAGAGGGGAGGGAGGGAGGGAGGGAGGGCAGGATGGTAAAGGAGAAAAGGAGACAAGACAGAGGGTATGGTGCACGATGACGGCATGTGGAGAAGTGTTTTATATGATTCGTACGGGAATCAGAGTAAAGTGGGAAGGAATGTAAAATAAGAAGGAGAGAGGAGGGATATGATGTAATAACAGGACGGGGTTTGGAGGACACAAGGGACGTTGAGGTGATGCAACAGAAGAAGAGAGGAGGGAAGATGGCGGGCAGACGGTGGGGAGAGGGGCAGGGGGGGGGGGGGGGCGGTCAGGGGAGTTAGAAACGAAATACAGCCTTGAATTGTGCAGTACGCCTCATTGCAGACTGGTAGACAGTAACACACACCATCGGTCACACGTGAATTACATCGATTGTTTTTTTTGCCCTCACTTCTGCAAATGATTGTGTTTCTACCACACAACATGCTCAAGCCTCAGGTTTAATGTGAGTGTGCATCTATGCAGAGTGTTAAAAAAAACCCAAAAGTGTTAGCGTTTGTATGCATGTGCACGTATGTATGTGTGTGTGTGTGTGTGTGTGTGTGTGTGTGTGTGTGATACCGGTCCCTGAGCTTCTGGTCTCTTTTGTGGGTCACCTTCTGTTTCACCACGAGCTGTTCCCTATCAAAGCGACTGTGGCAGGACAGGCCTCGCTTAATTAATCATACATTCGGCCGTTGTCGCTGCGCGGCCGCCGCGCGACTCTAGCGCCGGAGCACTGGCTAACCTCTGAGCATCAACGAGAAGCGCCACAGCATACAAACTCAGGAGGAGGAGGCGTCGCACACACACACACACACACACACACAAACATACAGACACAATCACTTTATATCTGCTGAGAAAGTGACTGAAATGCAACCATTTTACAGCCAATAAGATGCGACAGTGTATAACGCTGGTGTGCGATCTCTAGAAAGTGATCTCCATGACAAGTGAAGATTGTTAACATTGGGATGTTTAATGTCTGCGTTTAGTCTAAAACAGTTGGGTTGAGGAATTTCCTTTACTATTATACGATTACATTATTTACCATTATACTAGAGTTTGTAACCTCAAAAGTTCAACATTTTGGGGAATAAACTAGCACTAGGTGGATGAGAAGATCAATATCCATTTCAAGTCTGTATGCTTAATGTGAAGCCTGCAGCCCATTAGCTTAGCTTAGCAGACTGATAATGGGGGGCGAAACAGCTAGCATTGTTACTGTACCAGCACCTCTAAATTCACTAATTAGCAGAAGAATATTTCCCAAAATCTCTTTATGGTGCCTTACTCTGTAGACAATAATGCAAGCAAGGGTGTCAATATAGACTGCACTGGGAACTGTGGAGTGTGTGTGTGTGTGTGTTTCCGATACAATAGCCTTAGTAACTCATCAACAACACATTGTAGGTGACGTATAAACAGGCCCAGCGGTGTGTGATTCATAACTAGTAACTAGCATACACTAGGGCCTGTCATAATAGCGTCCACTCAGGCCCTTTATTACCACCTCACGCCACTGAGAGCAAGGGATATTAAATAAAGGACAAAGAGGATTCAACTGAAAAATGACAATTGTGCTGACATTTGACTTTGTCAACTCGAATAAAACCTTCATGCCCGCAAGTCAGTTGCCCACCAGCTCATAAACGTTATTGCAGGTCGTCGTCTTTCATGTTTCCAATGTTCGTATTTTTAGTCACTTTCCGTATTCTAATGACTAAAAAGTATGATACAAAATGTTACTTTAATCATTCACGTCTGGTGTTCCTGAATGATGCAACAGGTCTTCCATCGGCAGAGGGTCATGGAACTCAACATCTTCTGTAAATGAAAAACCTTCCATCCATATTTAGTTTGTTTTGCTCAGGCCTGCGTCAGACGAGCCAGACTCCCTCCCCGGCCCTCGGTACCAGGCCACTGGGCCCTCCACGTGAGTCTGATCACGCTTTTCTAGGCCACCAGGAGGGGAGTGCATGGCGAGGCGTGGCAAAGTGACATTGAAAGCCTGAGAGGGGCGAGACGGGGCCGCTCGGCTCCTGTGCCAAGGCTTTTTTCGCCGTGTGGCACGGGGTGACGTCACTGCGAGCCGACCCATATTCAAACACACACGTGTGCTCTTAGAGACACACAACACTCTCACTGAGCTCCATGTAGGTTGATAAAAATAAACCTGTGTCATAAATTGTCAGAATCTCTACAGCACTCTCTCTGTATCTCTCTAACACACAATCCTGCTTACACACAGAGAGGCCTGACCCATATTCACACACACACACACACACACACACACACACACACACACACACACACACACACACACACACACACACACACACACACACACACACAGTGTTGAAATACACCAGGAGCTATGCTGGCACCCCTAACTGGGACGCACTATAGTGGGCCCCCCGAGGGTCCTTGGTTCAGGATGCTCACAACATGCTGGACCGTGCCCAAACTAACTAGGAACAACACACACACACACACACTTCCATTCTGCATTGAGCTGTATATCAAAAGGGGACACTGTGAGAATTCTACGGCTGATGTCGATAAACAACAACGAGCAGCAGCTGTCTGAGACGTTGTGACTTGTTCCTGATGAAGAGCTTTCGCTCCAAAACCGCAAAAGCATGTGCCATGTGGGTCAGGAACGGACATTTTGAACATGTTCTGACTCATTAACGCTCCAGATCGAGCTGACAGGAATGAAAGCGTTTCAAAAGAACAAGCCCCGGAGAGCTTGGACAGTCTCCCATAAAAGGCAAGCGGGATCATAAAGCACCGGGCTCCCACGGTGGAGCGAAATCTCCAGTGATATTCATTCCTAGCAGCGCTGCCGTACCTTTTTCTGTCTGTTCTTGATATATACGAGAGCGGACTTACGTGTACTTTTGACTTGCAGAGCCAATTAATCATCGCGATTACGGTCGAAGAACTATGGTTAGAGGTGTGTTTCAAAGTAAGTGCATGAGAGGGCAAATTTGGGAACAGTAAATGTTTATTACAAGTACTTTTTCTTTAGGTTGAACTTGGATGTTAACTGTGATTCTTTGTTTCAGCAATGTTGCCATGTAAGTTGTCGAGTAAAACGTGATTATAATAGAAGAGAATAACAGTGGCCAAAGCCAACAAAATAAGAAGAGTCTCCTTTGATGTTCGCTTCAAGGCTTTTTAATTGAAGGAGTGATGTTCTGCTGCATTATCTCAGCGACTGACTGGTGCATCTTTGAGTTGGTATTTACTACTCGCCACATCAACACAGCTGCATGCGTGATAGACTCTCTGCCTGCCGAGAGCATTAAACCGTGCGCCATCTATGAATAAAACAGTGGAGGGAAAAGCAGGCGCGCTTGCTGTCTCACCGTCTCCGAAGAGCTGCAGGATGGCCAGGTCCACGTGCCTCTTCCAGATCGACTCCTTCTGGATGGCGATGCCGTACCCCGTGGTGGCGAAGATGTAGCCGCTGCCGATGGTCACCAGCTTGCAGCCCTCGTCCCTGCCGGCCATGTAGTTGAGTACGGCCGCGTCGTAAATGAAAGCGTCTAGTTTGCTAATGAAAAAGAGAGAGAGAAGGGAGAACGAGAGAGTGAGAGAGAGACAGGTTACAATTAATTAGCACTTAGGAGTCAGACATCACGGCTACAACATTCCAATTGACCTGCTCAATAACTCTAAGCTGCTGATAAGTGTCATAGACTTCCACTTGGTTTGCCAAAGGCTGGAGCTGGCACACGGGCCTCAAGTTTCAAACATAAACGTGATCCTTCAAACTCATTTTACAACGAAACGAAATGAGACACTTTCGTTTCTCACCCGGCCTTGAGACTCCCCAGAGCTTCGTTGACATTTTTCTGATGGAACTTTGTCATGTAGCCGTGCATCTCCGGGTAGTTGTTCCTGATGTTTCTCTCCGTACTCCCATTCGGGACGGTGCCGAACCGAAATGGAGGCGAGAAGTCGTTGGGACTCTGGAACTAAACACGGAGGGACGGAGCGTGGACAGAGAGAGAGAGAGAGCGAGAGAGAGCGAGAGAGAGAGAGAGAGAGAGAGAGTGAGCGCGAGAGCGAGAGAGAGCGAGAGAGAGAGAGAGTGAGCGCGAGAGAGAGAGAGAGAGAGAGAGTGAGCGCGAGAGCGAGAGAGAGAGTGAGCGCGAAAGCAAGAGAGAGAGAGAGAGAGTGAGCGCGAGAGCGAGAGAGCGAGAGAGCGAGAGAGAGAGAGAGAGAGAGCGAGAGAGAGTGAGCGCGAGAGCGAGAGAGAGAGAGAGAGAGAGAGAGAGAGAGAGAGGGGCATGTGAAGCGTGGACTTTATTACGTTAAAAGGTGCAGGTGAGAAAAAGACGACGGGCTGGCGCAGCATCAAACAGAAAACCTTCCATCTTACCTTTTTGTCCGAGAGACCAGTTACCTGGTCCACATATTCCTCCTGGATCATGAAAGCGGCCAGGTTGGCAGTGTAGGAGGCCAGGAAGATGACAGCGAAGAAGGCCCACACCGACACCATGATCTTACTGGTGGTGCCTTTGGGGTTCTGCACCGGCACGGAGTTGTTAAACACCAGACCCCACAGCAGCCAGATGGCCTTACCGATGGTGAAGGATGGACCGTGAGGCTCTGAAAGAAACAACGGACGGATCAGCTTTGGTTATGAAACCGGTGCGTGGGTCACACAGTTGGTCCGCTTTTACTGGTGGGTCTCCAGCCGAGCAGATGAGACACATGTGTCACACATTCATGTCTTTTTTTGTATCATTTAGGGAACTGTGCTGGTCCAATTCACCAGTGAGCTGGCAGCAGACGGGTTCATTCCAGCCATTGTGCTGCGATAAGCAGTTGGTTCATAATTTGTTGTGTGGGTGTGTATTGTTGTGTGGGGCTTTTGTTCACGGACGGACTGACTTCATGGTGCCAAACATCTCCTCCGTGAACTTTTGTGAAGAAAGTTGTTTAAATGAATCGGGCAGAGACTTCACAAATCTGCAGTCAGGCCATTGATACATCGTTACGTCGAATCCTTTTGAGTCCAAACTTCGATCTGCACTCTTCGTGATACTAAACTCCCACCGCGCAACAAGCAGATAAAAAAAACAAGGAAGAGAACAGCGCTTTAGGGAGGAGTACATCTTCTCCAGAACATGATGAAGGATGAGAAGAATGAAGGGAAAAGATAGCCATTGTCTATATATAGCCACATCAGAGAGCTGTGGGAAGACATTGATTTTTTATTTTTTTTTGTTTCTTATCTTTTTTGGCTGGGGGAGAGACAACACAAAACTAACCCCTAGCTGTCAGAGCTGACACGTGATTGTTTTTGGGAAATATGGAAATGAATGCAAAAGCCTCGTTCGGTGTGAAGGAAGCAGCACTTGAGGTGTGTTGGATCCCAGGCAGTGAGACACACATGCCAAGGATCAAAGGAGAGCAGCGTGGAGGAGGAAGAGGAGGAGGAGGAGGAGGAGAACGAAGTCACAGGGTCAGCGAGGAAGGCTGGTCTATATGTGGAGGCGGCACCGCGGTCTGTTTGTGCATGTCTGTGTCTCCGTCGGTCTTTGGGCACCGCGAGACAATTTGCACAACTGCAGAGCGAAAGCATGAGCCTGCAGAGCCGGACCCGTGCTCCCCCGTTTGGTAACGACTAGTTACGGCATTACTCATCGAACGCTCACTCTCTCTCTCTGCAGAGCCTCAAATCGCCCGCCGCCATGTTCTCCGCATACTTTGGATCCTCGATCGCTGGCTTCACCGGCAAAGATGAAAGCATTCCATGGTTTCACTCCCTCGTTGAATGTTGGAGTTTGGTGGACACTCGATTTGGATTCCAACATCAGACTGTTTCTATTGCCAGAAACAATTTCACTGCTTTCATGCGCTGGTGATAATCTCACATCCAGGACTTTTTATGTTGGCCGCCTAACATTCTGCTCGTCAGACGCTATTCAGAGAATCAGAAACCTGACAAAATGCCAGAAGCTTAAAGCCAACAGGAAACCGAACACTGGGGAGGGCTGGTACCAGTGGGGGTATGAGCCACCAATCTCCACTTCCATCATTTCATCTTTCAACTTATCAGTGCCAATGGTAGTTTGATGCCACAAGAAAGGGAGTAAATTAGAATATTAGAGGCATCTGACACAGCATGTGTGTTAGAAGTGAGATTTTCAGATTCACCAAACATCATCACTGTATATCAAACATTTTTAAATATTGAACCAGCACCTTGATCTGATGACCGTAAAGCTAGCGCCTTGAGTTGCTCATCTTCAGCATGAACGCTGTGTGTTGGCAGAGACACTCACTGTAAGACGCGTTGTTGTCTTGTCGAGAAACGCTATCTGGACAGCATTACTGTACATTTCCTACACGACAGATTTGCTGCGGAGTGCTGAAAACTCTCGCCTTCATTCCAAAGTGATACGTGACAAATTCAACCTGAGCGTGCCCTCCCATCTGGTGTGGTCTGAAAATATCTGCAGCCATTTACATCTATATCCTCAAACAAGTGCAGTCCTCCCCCAACAGGTACCATAGACCTGTGTGTGTGTGTGTGTGTGGGCGTGTGTGTGTGTGGAGCTGGAGCCTCTCACCTTTGCCGTCAGCCAGACAGCGGTTGTAGCCCACAGGGCTGAAGTACTCGAATATAAACACAGCCATTGCTGACACCAGCAACAGCATCACGAACATCATCACCCACACATCCGCGCTGAAGGGCTCTGGAGGGCAGGAGGGAGGGAAGAGAGGAGAGGGAGAGATGAAGGGAGACGAGGGAGGGAGGGAGGGTGGACGGACAGAGATTAGGACGAGAAGAGAAGAGAGAGAGAGGGGGGGGAGGTGTGTAGGAAGGCAGAAGACGGGGGAGACATCAGGAGAGGGAGGAAGAGGGAGAAAAGAGCGAGGGCGGCAGAGAGAGAGAGAGAGAGAGAGAGGAAGTGAAAAAAAGCGAGAGAGGGCAAGAGAGATATGCAAATGTGGAGCACCAGATTGAGAAGAGGAAGGAAGAGCAAGAGAAATGGAGTGGGAGTGGGAAATACAAGAGGGCAAAGAGACAGGGAGCGAAAGAGAGAACACATAAACAGTTAGCCATATTATCAAGCACTCCAGTGTGCCTCCTCATCAAACAAACACATTCAAACATGGCTCGAATCACACGTGTCCACCAAATCACTTCAAGTTCTGAAGGTGTACAAATGGATGTCAACCCGAAGGTGAACTGACAAAGATCCATACAGCGAAAATGTACATTTTACATTCAGCTCAAACTTTGTCGAAACTCATTCCAAAGAGTCAAATGCGTGAAATTGTCAAACATTTTCGCAAATTTGCAAAACTGGCGGAAATGGGCGTGGCCTACACAACACGATGCAGCTAAATGTACCGAACAAGTAGCTGTCGAGATTTAAAAAATGCTGATGTAGAGTTTGTGAGCGTAAACCTCCATCAGCAGCAGGAGGCTGTTCATGATGATGCTGGATGCTGCGCCGCTCACCTAAGAAGGCCGAGGGCGAAACTGTGCCATTGCTACGGGAGACCATGACGCTGATGCCCGTCTCGATGAAGGGGACGGAAAAGTCGATGACCTCTGACCTCTCCTCGTTGATGGTCAAGGAGCCGACGGCCATGTGGGCGTTTTTTAACACCACCTGGTAGAGATGGTGGACAAACAAAGAGACGAAGAGCGGCCATCATTCAAACGTCTGTCGGGAAACTTTTTCCCTGAGGAGAAACATTCAAAAAAACAAAATCAAGATAGTTAATAGTTTAAAGAGAAAAAAACCCAGCATTTAAACACAGTCTTAAAAATAGCTCATCGCAGCCATGAGTTCATTTGAGGGTGATTGTGCTGGGAGTCTGAAGGTGGACATTCTCCCATGTCCCGTGCATTTCTTTCTCCATTTTGTTGGTCCTGCTCTCCTTTCTTCTGGACCAATGAGTAAATGTGACTGAGCCTCTTCAGCAATCGAATACATCAGGAATAAATATTAGGTTTCAGTGTCAGCACCTATAATCCAAGAGCAATATCTTCTGTCTAGACCAGGGGTGCCCACACTTTTTCGGCTTGCGAGCTACTTTTAAAATGACCAAGTCAAAATGATCTACCTACATTAAAAATGCTGAATATCTATTTATATATATATACATATATTCTGTATATTTTTGGTCGTTCCCTTACTGTGATGACTTGCACTGAATGGGATTGGCCAGAGTTGCATAGTCCTGACAGTAGCTGCTGGTATCCGCCTCAAGCAGACTTCAAATGATCATCAGTCATGGTGGAACGGTGTATGGACTTAATGTTCTTCATGTGGGAAAAGGCTGACTCACATAAATAAGTAGAGCCGAATAATTCAGTCAAAAAGGGATCACATTTCCTCATGTTTGGGTACTTTTTCCTCTGTGAGAAAACTGTCCATGAGCCCTGGACTTCAGCTGCAGTGTCAAAATCTCATCCTCCACTCCAGACGAGTTCAGGTGAAACAATGTTGCAATTTTTGATGCGAGTGAATCAACCTCAATATCTTCCCGAAATGTGCAGCACATAAGTGTAGCAACTGGCTCGAGTAAAGCAAAGTCTGGAAAGCGTTTGTCAAACCCTGACAGACACTTGTCAATCTGCTCTGTGTAGCGCGCACTGTCAAGTTACGCACACGCCTTCCGTTGCGTCTCCAGTTCTGACGCAAGGTTTTGGACGTTTCCCAAATCATGGCGCTGCAGATTTAGCTTCTTTAGTGGAAATAAATTGGAAGGCTAACTAATTAGCTCGCCGGAGTTTTGCAGTAGCTCGCGCGGTTGACCGCGCATAGTGGTGACCCGTGTGTTAGAAAATCAAGTGGCAAATGCCATGAGGACATCTCTTTTTTTTTTTTAATGGTATGCGATCTACTCGCACTACCTCCGCGATCGACCGGTCGATCGCGATCGACGTATTGGGCACCCCTGGTCTAGACGCATCGCTTCACGGCGAAGTTTAGCAATCATGAAGACAGAATCCATTTCCCCAAAATAACCGCTTTGTCAACCGACCGCTTTGCGGTTCGGCAACAAGCTCATTCCGAGTAAAAGGGGAAAAGGGAAGAGTTATACGTGTATTAAAGCATGCGGCGGATTCAGGCACTCTCTCCGTTAGCTGTCGAAAAGTGTTTTTGGGGGAATGCAGGAAATCAAATGGGACATTAAAGCAGATCGGACAGGTTTGAGGGGGAAAGTACATCTTTTTTTTAAAAGCGGAGGAAGAATTACAATGAGCTAGGGGGAGGAAGGAAAAAGTGGGTTACCTCAGTGGGTCATGGCTGCTTGAAATAGCCGCCCCAATGCCTCTCTCCTTCCTCTACCTGCCTCGCTCCCGTCACTACACAATCTCTACAGCCCTGCAGCACAAAGGGGACTGTCTTACTGAGTTAATAAGGCGTTTGTATCTGTGTGAGTCCAAGCTCTAGTGTGTGTGTGTGTGTGTGCATATGAGTGAGTCATAAAAGGGGAAAAAGACAGAGCGACAGAGAAGCGAGTGAACCTTTGTTCCCCGCCTGTGAAGTGGACCTTTACAGGCGGCGAAGAATATCGCACATCTACTCCGCACATTATCTGCAGTTTTCAAAGTGTTTGTGTCTGCTAGCATGCGTGCATTTGTAACTTTTTCACTCTTGTTTGTTCTGTCAGCATGTAAGTACGGATGTGTGTGTGTGTGTGTGTGTTGGTGCCTGAATGTGCGAATGTCTTCCCGGGGAGGAGAGCGAGTCCATCCAGCAGTGTACTCACTTCCCCTCTCTCTCTCTCTCTCTCTCTCTCTCCACTCGCTCTCTCCATCTCCCTCCTACGACTTGTTCTCTCAGCGTTATGAAAGTGACCCGTGTGGGTGTTATTGAGAATGAGTGAGCGAGGATCTGCGTTTGGGTATGTGTCTCAGCTGGTGTGTGTGTGTGTCTTTATGTGACTGTTCTGGCGAGGCCAAACTCATGTAATCAAGTGTATTGCCTCTAATATTTGAGATTAGGAGTATTAGGGGCAGCACAAGTCAATGCAGCCCATGAAATCTGACACAGACTGCCAGAATCGAGTTGTGGCAAAATGTCGGCCATCTTAAAAGCGTTCATTTGATTTTTATTCTTCCCTTTTTGATCTTTTTTCTTTCTTTTCAAGCGATGCCAAGTTATGCAACGGCCCTCAGTAATCTCTGCGAGTGTGCATAGGCACATCCTACAGGGTGTGTGTGTGTGTCAGCTTTGGTCCATTAAGGGTGAGAGATAGACTGTAGCTTTGGCCTCGTTCCAACTGTAGAAGGACACAGGGTTGGTTGTGTTAGATACAGCAGATACAGCAGATATACGGCGTGTGTGTGTGTGTGTGTGTGTGGAGAGATGAAGTGACATTACGAATGTGTCCTCTCTGTCCACACATAGAAACAGTCTGGGTGTGTGTGCCTGTCTGTGTCCATGTGTCCGCATTCACGCATGGATTCTTTTATTCCTGTCATCGTTCATGCATAAGTGTCCCTTGTCTGTGTGTGTGTGTGTGTGTGTGTGTGTGTGTGTGCGCGCGCGCGTGCATGCGTGCGCGTGCGCATGATCCATCCTCCTAATGACCATTCATCTGCGGCGGTGAGGAGGCGGCGGCACATTCCGGCTCTTTTAGTCCGGAGGAATGCGTTTATTACAGGTGACCACACTTCCAGCTCAGTGCCCACTGAAGGCACTTAACTGGCTTTATGTAACAGATTAAACAGGTCAGTTCAATATAAATTGAAGAGCAAAACTTTAGAAATAGACACGCCACCTTGACTGTGACTTCTGAAGGTTGCTCAAACTTCGGCCGTCCACACAAAGAGACGCAGAGCGTGTCGTCAACCTGCGGCCTTTGGGCTCCTATCGATCCGTTCGTCCTATTTGCTTCCTTAAATAATAGCCAAAGTCAGACGGCACGGCTGTGGGTTTGAGCACGAGAACCGACAGCGACATTACCTCGGGACCAATGTCGATTAGGGGATTAGGTTTGCTGGCTGAACTGCACGCACCCTTGGGTGAGGTGCTTAGCCCATCTGACGTAAAGTGTTGGGCCTGTTGGGCTGAGGGTTGACCCGGAAAGGAAAGCTCATAACTCGAGGTTTGCAAACACACTTCGTGGAGGAAACGGACCCTTCCGAGAGCTCCAAGGGAAGCTAAATATAGCACAGTTCATCGGGCAAAAAAAAAAAAAAAAAGAAGAGTATCACAGACTGGAACTCTGTCTGCCCTTTGACCTTTTCTTCTTCCTCATCTCAAACACCTATGAACACACGGCTTTGTCTTGTTTGCAGTGTTAAAGCTGTCTAACTGTAAAATGTGCACTTCAGATGCCAGATGTAAAAAAAAAGATTATTTGCAGACGATACAAATTTGATTTTGAAAAAGAAATTGAAACTTTTAAAGCATTTTACTTCAGCAAACTATCTGAATCAAAGATGTTCTTTTGGTAACTGTGTAACACACTTACAACGCAAACTCATGACAAGTGATGCTGAAACTGAAAAGGAGTCTGAAATCAATGAGACGTTTGGGTGTGATGACGATAGACGATAAACCAAGTTGGCAACCACACAGAGATGATATCAGAGCAAAGATCACGTTCACTGATACAACCATACATTAGTGATTGTGTGGAAGTATGGGAAACACATATAAAACAGATCCAAATCAAATGTGTACACTTCAAAAGAGAGCTTATAACAAACTGGTCATGTACTTAAAGACTCTAAAATACATGGACTTGGTGGTAACTGCACAACGTGAAAGTGTCACTGTGATTTGAGATGATGCTGTATGTGTTTTGTTTTTCTGGAATCGTTGTGAGGAACTGAAAATGTGTAGCAGACATTACTAAATACTTTAATGGGCAAATATAAACGTGTCTGATCCGAGCGGTACGTTGCCGTCAGCGTGCAATGTTCACAGTGTTGTGCAATGTTCACAGTGTTTCCCAATGTCCCGTTTTGTTGAGAGTCATTTCAATGTCCTATTTCCCCCAAATTGTTGTTGAACACATTTAAATGTCAACTTCTGCACTGACTGCTGACTGCTCGCTGCCTCGAAGCGATTCTCCTTTCCTTCCCTGGACTCGTTGCCAAATGTGTCTCTCTGACAGCTCAAACGTCTTAACACAGACTTTTAAACGGCAGCAGCATCAATAATGATAAGACGGTGGCGCAACGTGGTGAATTAGGCGAAATCTCCGTTTGCACGCTTTGCCAACAAACTGCACCAATGTGTCATATCCTTTACACACGCACGACCACGGCAAGCACCTTCACTCCTTCACTCGTTGCCCTGCAGGCCTCTGACTGAACATTTAGCAGGTTTGAGTGGGCTGCCGAAATAACAGGAAGACACAGACGTAGCCATAGGAAGACTGACACGCACGAGCTGTCGCCTCACCTCTCCCACCATGCCGTTCCACGTCCCATTGATCTTCTTGCCGTGCTTGCCGTTGGTGACCAGGTAGAGGTCGAAGGTGAGCTTCACCGTCTTGGCAATCTTCTTCAGGATGTCGATGCAGAATCCCTTACAGCAGCGCTTTATGTAGATCCCCGAATCCTTCGTCTGATTGCTGCAGAGACGGACGAACGAGGCGGACAGACGGACAGGAAAACGAGTTCATTAACACGTGTACTTCTGTCGGAATCGGCATGAGCTGCTAATTGTGGTGGTGATTTGGTGGATCTGGCACTGTCACTCCCACACCGACGGAGTGTGAAGTGGTTCTACCTCTGCCTCTGTAAAGCTGTCGTGGGAAATTAACATCATTCGCAGGCAACATTTAGCCTTTTTCCTTTGGTCACTTCTGCAGCAGGTCGTCTGTATCTAATTGTGCCAAGTTCAATCCTCACAATAACCTGAGACTTAACAGAACTGCATTTCTTTTTGACATGCGTCCTTACTCTTGTTCCTGTCTGACACTGATTTGGTATGTCTGAGCTGTAAGTCTCACAGTGTTTTGAGCTGTTTCCGACAGGGTATGGTGTTCCTCATGCAGGTCCCGCTGAGCGGATCCACGTCTTCCACGATGACGAACGGAGCCTCCTCCAGCGTCACGATGGACAGGTGGTCGTCCTCCCTGCTCGCCGCGCCCCCGTACAGTTCGTGGCGAGGCCACACGTGGTACTTCATGGACAGGGAACCGTTCTCCCATTTACCCACCTGCAGAGACACGCGGCAAAAACAAAAAGCTCGTTCAGATCGCCTTAAAAAAAAGATTTCAGTTTTACCAAGGGGGTTAAACGCAATCATGGTTCATCAACTCAATGCTAACAAAAGCAAAAATACAGACATCGAATGAATCACTTGGCAGGAATCTAATTTCCAAAATGAATTCAGGTCAAATGACACACCACAGTGAGTCCAATGCATCAAAAAGGACTTCAGTCAAACTTCAAAGAGCCAAGTGTGGCTGAGAAAGAAAGCCGGAGGTGGAGCTCTTTCAGATGCAGAATGCTGGCTCTTCTGCAGAGGAGCGTCCGGCTGCAGGTCTAGAGGGCACCTCCAGCACATTACGGCTTCACTTCAGTTAGAAAAATGTCCCCGTCACGTGGAACCATACCTGGCGACTCTGCCTGCGCCCTTTCCTCTAGAAGGGCCCACTCGGCCGCTTTCACAGAGACAAAGATGTGGGTGGAAATGGATATGGATCGGCAGCTAATTGGACACACGGTAATGGGAGAGAGAGAGGGTATGGACAGGGAGCCGAGGCGCGAGTGTGTGAAGTCTGGTTTGCACACTCGTTAAATATGTAAATGTACAGGGATGGAGAGAAAGTAAGGGAGGGAGGGAGAGAAGAGGGTTCAAATCAGTCCGGAGGGGAGTAAGCTGGACCTGGACGCCGCGGAGTCTTCACGCTACTTCAAAAAGGTGCAGTGTAGGTACGGTTGTAGGAGCTGGAACTCATTAGGATCCAAGAGAAGTGGTTCAGCTGGACGTCAAGCTAAGAATTAAACATGAGCGAGGGAGCGGAGGGGGGAGGAGGAGGCGGAAGAGAAGAGAGGAGGTGGTGCAGACTGCAAGGGGAGAAAAGAGAGAGAAGCGAGAGGGGAGCGATTCACCTTGTTCTCTGATCAGAGGACAGAATATAGATTAGAGAGGCGGAAGAAAGAGAGAAACACTGAGAATAAAGAACAGGCAGTCGGAGGAGTCAGGCGGCAGGACACAGACACAATGGAGGGGGAGCGGGAGGACCAGCAGGCGGGTGACTTTGCAGGTGGCGCTGAGCATCAAGTTCGTTTGAGGGTGTTGGTTCGGTGTGTGACTCAGGATTAATGTTGCCCCGTCTGCACGACCGACGTCTCCTCCACCTGTACTTAAAGAATGTATTCCTCTAATCCGTTCCTCCATCTGTACAATAGAGCTTTTAACCTTCATATTCAGAGAAAGCTGACTGTGCAGATACAAAGTTTGTATTTTTACTCGGTCACACATGAGCCAGCCGCCCGGCACCACCGCCGTCTTTTAAGTTGCAGATAAACGGAATCCTCAATTACAGACATGCAGACCAACTTGTGAGCGTAACGGATAGACTGTAAACTGTCGTTCCTGTGGATGTGCATTTTCATTTTCATTTGGGAAAAACAAGGTAATAAAGTGTCAGAACGAATCTGTGCAATCGTTTGTCTTGTTTGTTCAGCGCTGCATTACCGAGCACCTGTAGCTCCGTGTGAGAGGTTCAGAGGATCCTTGAATGACATTTGACTACTGGACGACAAAAAACATGTCAGCGCAATGACCTATTTTCCAGTTTCCAGGGGCTGTCGGACAGCGATAATGGCATCCCAAAATACGAGTGTGGAGGATGTTATGGAGGAGGATTTACGGCCGAAGACATGCAGCGGAGAGAGAGAGGCCCGGGCTGCATTCCCTCCAGAGAACTGAGCTGCCGACAGACAACACCAACTGGCGGTGTCTTTACTCAAATGGGCCTCCGATGCCAGCAGAAACAGCATCATCCTGCTGCAACGAATGTCAGCGTGGGCAGTTCCTGTTGGCTGCATGTCGCCGACGCCAATTAACCCCCAGAGAGCCTGTGTGTGCGTTACTATGCGTGAACGTTTTCCTTCTCACTTGGGACAGAAGTGTGCTTCAGGAACTAGAAAAGACAACCAAGACCAGCGGGGGCCAAGCGGGGCAGACGACCATGGAGTGAGTATTTTGGGCTATTATCAGCTGTTCTGTTGAGTTGTCTCTTTGCGAAATGCTGAGTGAATTTATAAGTTGGGCTTTTATTGTGAAAGGTCAAAACAGTGAAGGAGTGAAGCTGTAATGTGATGCTGTTTTTCCGACCATTACCGAGATGCTTTTTAGTGGAAGCCTACGTACCATGAGCAATGTGCAGCACAACATGCGCATCCTATTTGTCCTATCTGAAAGTGGAAGTCTCTACTAACGATGTACAGCATGACCACTTGATGACGACGCTGCACACTCGTCAAATGATATGTAACAGCTTCCCAAACTTTTAAAAACGAACAGACCAGCATTCTTACTACATCATCACTCTGGAGCCCGTGTGCTGCGCCGTGTGTTGCTCAAAGGCACCTTCGCCGAGTTGATAGCATCTAATCAGAGCAGCGCCTGTAAAGCTTGAGGCTTAAAATGCTCAAAAAGTGACAATCAGATGATAAGAGATGCAGATAGACAGACAGATACTCTTGGACCGATCAGGTACAGTACTTACAGGACACCGCTGAGCATAGATGCACACACGCACACACACACACACACACACACACACACACACACACACACACAACTTGCTCCTTCTCCTCTCCTGTGTCTCTCTCACCCTCTCCCACTGCCTCTCCTTGTTGAGCAGAATGATGACCAGCTTGGGGTGCATCTGGTATCCGTCCTCGCTGAACGACAGATTACGCCCCTCGAACGTCACATTCATCAGGTACCTGTAGAGGGAAACATGGAGGAGAGAGAGACAGAGAGACTCATTGAGACGTACATCGCTTCCTGAGAAAAGCCCTCGCATGTTTTATTTGCTCCACGTGTCGATACCATGACGCAGTTTCCCCAAACATTGAAGTTTCACGGTATGTCGATCTATCATTTAAAGCATTGTTGGGGTCTGACCGTACGGCTTCAACATGTGCTGTGAACAAAGAGAGTCAGGCCTTCCCTTTTGCAAGCAAAGGTTTCATCCTGATTGTGGTTTGATGAGCGCAAACCTCCTCTGAAGGAATTTCACATTAGGGTGTGAATTCCCCCCCCCAAAAAACTATGGTTCCTGAAGTCACCTGAATGCACCGCTGCAATCTCATTGGCCGAGAGCCAAGAGACCCCAGGACCCCTGTAGTTCAGCAACCGTTCTACAAAACTCCCTGCAGCTCACACCTCAATGCTTTTTCCCCTTCGACCTCCGGCGTTTTATCTTGTTTACGTGCTTAAAGTACTGTTCATTTTTATAACGAGGTGTATGCTTAACAATCGCCGACACTGACGATCGCTGAGATCGTTGGGGTTGTGTAGAAGTAGCGTGTATTCCATGCTACTGTGATCTGTGTTGAAACAGCCGCAGTGAGATCGAAGCCGCTTCTCATCAGTTCAGGAGGTCAGAACCGCCGGCTGAGACAAAGAGTCGCCGTTCTCTCCCCTGGCTGAGAGAGCAACCTTCAGTACTCCTGCGCGGCGCAGAGGATCGGAATCGCTTGTTTTATTTCATTTTGTTTGGGTTCCTTTCCCTTCTACTAACACACATATAGCTTTGAGCTAATCTAGCTACGTGCGGAACAGCTACCAGCACATGTAGACACCGGGTCTCCTGTGGCTCTCCGCCATTTTGGGTCTCACGCATGAGAGACGTCACCACGTCCCAACTACGTCACACGTCACTGGGCTGTTCCCTCGCTCCCCCCCTTTGCTCATATATACAC
This sequence comes from Melanostigma gelatinosum, assembly GCF_949748355.1. Lineage (NCBI taxonomy): Eukaryota > Metazoa > Chordata > Actinopteri > Perciformes > Zoarcidae > Melanostigma > Melanostigma gelatinosum. The sequence goes on from NC_136646.1 coordinate 10,095,943, forward strand.
ACACACACACACACACACACACACACACACACACACACACACACACACACACACACACACACACACACACACACACACACACACACACACACACACACACACACACACACAACCCCCCTCTTTTCAATAGTCTGTTGATTTTAGATAGCGTGCTCATGAATGTATAGTTGTTAGTTTAGATATTAGTTGAGTAGATCATTAGTATTAGAACTGAATAAACTGTTATATTTTAAAGAGCAGCTGTCTGATTACTTTGTGCATGCGTATTGTGATAATAACTGTATATGTGGTCTGTGCTCGAACTTAAAAACCTTCACTTGCACTCTGAATGTGTAATAGTACTCAGACTACTGACATTATGAGTGAACACTAATTATGAGACTTAGTTTTATCGTTTGGTTATTGGTCCCTGTTCGCAGGGTGGTGCCCCGTTATTATTAATAATCATAAATAATTGTTACTTACATCAATAATTCTATTGATGTCAAGAATTCAGTTTCTTCGATGCTGATAACCCAAACACGCTCCTTTACGTTCCCAACAGCATTTATCTTTTCAGACAAACCCACGGACATGACCCAAATCCATCATCTGCCGGGAAACAGCTATCGGCCGATGTCTAAGCAGGGTTTTCATAAACAGACCAACGTTCATTCGTCATCAGCTACAAACAGGCAGTTGAGCAAAAACAGCATTTTGAGACTGGACGGAGGAGAAGCATTTTTTTCCGACCATCCCAGGTTCAATGTGTTCACTCCAACTGAAGTGAGTTTGAAGGAGTCGTGCTTCATTTTGGGAAATATGTTTGATACCACATGTCTGTCCATTGAATATGAAGCTACAGCCAGCAGGTTAGCTTAGCGTAAAGGCTGGAAACGGGGGACACAGCTAGCACGGCTCTGCCCAATTACAACAACCCCCCCCCCCCCCCTCTAAAGCTCACCAGCTAACACGTGATACCTTGATTGTTTGATTTGTAAAACATACTCACTCACTGGGAGCTATGTGCTGAACTCTTTCACGGCTGGGAACAGTTGCCAGGCAACCAGCTGAAATCCGAGGAAGTCAGTTGTCCCGGCCAAGAGATAGTTCATAACCCATTGTTTGTTTTTATGAAACGACAATGTCAAAGAAGTACGATGTGTTAATTAGACAGCTTTAGAGGTGCTGGTTGGTGGATTTTGTTACTGTTGGACAGAGCCAGGCTAGCTGTTTCCCCTTGTTTCCAGTCTTTGTGCTAAGCTAAGCTAACGACCCCATGTTTCCTTGGCTGAATGGAGATTTCTGCTTGTCTGCCTGCCAACCTGTCAAGGAAGTGATGCTGACATAAAAAAAACACCGAGCTCCTCCATCCTCATCATCCCGTCCTCATGGCAGCTCAAGTGTCACCAGAATACTGAATATGAAATCACTGCTTGGACTATTTTATTATATAAACATGCCATTTTAAAATAGTTATTTTTAAATTGCAATTTTAAATCAGCAAATACAAACAAAAGCATTAAAAATGAAATATGCATTGTTATTATGTACTTGTTTATCTAGCTGGACACATGGATGACTAGATTAAAAAAGTTGATGACAGCGAGCTCTGGAGAGTCAATGTGCAATGCAGCAAGTACAAACAAGTACGAGCCCATATGATACGGCAACAGCAGCTTGTCAGATCACTGTGTCGGTGTGTGTGTGTGTGTGTGTGTGTGTCTGGCTCTGTGTGTCTGCTTCTGTCGGTGTGTTCTGCTTGCCGCAGAAAGAGAAACGGAAAGAAAGCAGCATTGTTTCTGTCAGGTTATATCATTTCACCTCCCTTCACGTAAACACAACACACACACACACACACACACACACACACACACACACACACACACACACACACACACACACACACACACACACACACACACACACACACACACACACACAGCACTCAACACTGGATTCTCTTGCAGTGATTATGGTGTCTGAGCGTGGGAGTGTGTAAGTGTGTGTATATGAGAACAGGAATGTTTATGTCAGGCGAACTCAAATCACTTCACTGTCATCCCACACCCACACACACAGACACACACACACACACACACACACACTCTTTAACTCTTTCACTTCCTCACCCTTTACTCCCTCTCCTCTCCCCTCTCTCGCTCTCTCTGACTGTTTCCATGGAAACTCTGCCTCAAAACCGCGCACAACATACATATATATATATATATATATATATATATATATATGATATATATATGTAGATGAATATATAAATAACAAAAACAAAGGTGCATGTGTCTGGAGACGTGGTGTGCTGATGGGGTCTGTCAGCAGCGGACTGGGACCAGTATGAGGACACACCATCACCAGCAGAACCAGTCTGTCTTGTTCTTCAGGAGAGCCATGAAGCGCAACCTTACTGCAGCGGCACCTCAACGTTACGCACCTCCTCACTGCTGCACTCAAACATCGTTGTGTTTTACCTTTAACCCCGTCTGACTTGTAAGCCGGAACAGATCCCGGATCAGAACACGAGGCTGAAGCCAAGAGGAAGCCACGCAGAAATATTACAGTCTGATTGAAATGTTTTTTTTTATTTTTATTGTTTCTATGAATAAATGTATCTATCTATGTATCGCATACGTTTCTATGCAGGTCCCATGCACATGGTGTGACTTATGACGCCAGCTTCCTTACTCCATTTCCTGTATTAAATATTGATATTTTCAATGGGCCACGACGAGCAGAATCCTCCAGCATCATGGCGTCTCATGCGGCCCCATGTGTCCGGCTAACCGCCCCGTCCCGTAGAGCCTTGGCACTGACACAAAGTGCACAGAATCTGCTGCATAAATCATGAGCCATTTACAAAATGACATGACGCTGCACCCCCTTTAATCTTTACTAAGCAAGCTATTGTTACGAGCAACAATGTGGGGCCTTTGTGTGCGTCTCCATGTGTGTGTGTGTGTGTGTGTGTGTGTGTGTGTGTGCACGCACGTTGACGGCAGTAACACAGCGAAACGCAAGCATATGTGTGTTGCCATGGCACCCACAACTGCTGTGACTTCCAAGCCAATCTGGTGGGTTACTATGGAAACGGTAATCTCGCAGAGGGTGGGAATATATGAGAGAGAGAGAGAGAGAGAGAGAGAGAGAGAGAGAGAGAGAGAGAGAGAGGATGGATGGTGGGACATATTACGATGAGACTGCAATATGTTGAGTACGTCGCTCAGAGAAACAGGTGAACCCAAACCTACACCCCACTCCTACAGTATGTGTCACGAGATGCCGTTAAGTAACATGCACGCTAAAGAATGCTAGTGTGCACACATCCACCCCACGCACTAAACCCCCGTGTTTAGATATCCTGTCGAACCCGTCAGCTTCCAGCTCATGCGAGTACATCCCAGCCGTACTGTACGGCGGGTGAATTGATATTCAAATAGCAGCAACAGCAGCAGCTGCCTCCACCTGGTGACACTGACTCAACAGTAACAATATCCGCTTCATAAACTGCCGCGTCTTTTTTGCAGACATGTCGATGTAATGTTTTGCCATTATAAATCAGAACAACTTAGTGCCCCACACACACACACACACACACAGAGTCGCCATGCTAACTCCATGGCCTGACACAGATACGTTTTAGCGCATGCTCCGGTGTGAATAATGGAGGAGTTGCGTGAAATATTGATAAGTCAGTTTTAATAAATTAACCCGGACATGAATTTGTCATGAGTTACACTCCTTAGCAATTTCTTGTGGTGCAGTGTACTTATTGGGTTTGTGGAGGAGGAATCTATATGAGAATGATAAGATGCCCCATATGGCCTGACAAAAAAAAATACTGTAGCTTTGCTGCTTGTACACTTGGGGCACACAGTGTGAATGTGAGGGGAGGTGTGAAATTGTTGTGTGTGTGTTTGCACATGTATGCATGTAGTGGTGTGTGTGTGTGTGTGTGTGTGTGTGTGTGTGTGTGTGTGTGTGTGTGTGTGTGTGTGTGTGTGTGTGTACTCAGACTTGGGACCCGAATGTGTAAACAGTGTAATAAATTGTGCTGAAAGGGATGAGAGCGGAGGGACGACAAGGCAGGATGGAGGACTGAGAAGATTTGATTTATTGTCGACAAACGACAGACAGCACTTAATTAAATGTAATCATTATGAAGTTAATTAAAATGACAACCCTCAGAAATAGTTTGGTAAAAACACTTGAGGGTTCTGCTCTTTGTTTTTCTCGGAGGGCAGGAGCACCCTGACCCAGTTCTAATCAGGCCCCATCACAACACCTCCCACTGGCCTGCCTCATAAACACACACTCAGCTGGCTTTTATAGACTCCGTCTGAAATAGCAAGAAACACACACACACACACACACACACACACACACACACACACAGGTGGACGCACTTGTCCGTCGGAGATGGCGCACACTCATCCCTCAGCTCAGTAGGGTCACGACGGTGCTTCGGAGTGTGCCGCACGCGCGCACACACACTCTCTCTCTCTCTCTCTCTCTCACACACACACACACACACACACACACACACACACACACACACACACACACACACACACACACACACACACACACACACACACACACACACACACACACACACACACACACACACACACACACACACGAAAAACGAACACGTGCGCTCCATTGAAAGCCTCGCCGGGGCCACGGAAGTTCAAAAATGTCCACAGAGCTTAAAAGCACTTGACACCTTTCCAAGTCCGAGCTCATTTGGAACCTGTCCACGTCTGGCAAGGTCAGGGCCGCTGTTGCCAAACTCATGATTCTCACGCTGTTGTGTATTGCTCACCAGTGGTCTCTCTCTCTTTCACTCCCCCTCACTGTGTCTTTGGCTCTCTGCGCTTTCCCCCTCTTCTTCCTCTTTCTGCTATCTCCATTTGTCAGGCTCACACACTGTTATTAGCAGGAATGTCACAGTGTTTACTTAGCCGAGTGACGCGAGTCCTTCTCTTGTGGGATTATGCGAAGCTCCGAGGGCTGAACAAGGAAATGCTAAGTGGAGAGGGATCGGCATAACGTATGGCTTTATCACGTCAAGTAGATGGCCGTGACCATGCGGCGATTCCTCATCGCTCAACGGCAGACTGAAAATGTAAACTAGATGTGATTTACATATTTGCCATGCGTCCCTCATACTGACCCAACCCGTTTTGTAATCTGCAACCTTGAAAGGCATGTGATGGTGTGATCAGAAACTACAACGGCATGTGTGATCATCTCCATTAGTCACAATCCCCACCAGAGTACCAGAGTAGCTCTGATCAGGGGGGTAAAGGCACGCATGCGGCGTTTGTGAATTATCGACGAGCGCCGTCCTCCTTCCTTGGATTTGTTTTAAAGCCCATGTTTTCAAACGTGGCCGGCCAATGAAACAAAATCTCTGCTCCGTCTCGGATTAAATCTGAAGCGAGAGAAGTAGGCCGAGCATTTCCTGAGTCATGCTCACTCCACAGTTAAAATAGTCCTTCTTCATGAGTTGGAGATATTTTTTGAGAGGCGGAAGTCACGTCGTTCTCTGAAACCAGTGACTCCAGACCAGGGGAACTTGTACAGTATCCCGGCTCAGAATTCATTTGTGACTTTATCTGATTTATTAATGACGTGTGAACTCGCTGGCGAGTTCCACTGATTATAAGATTTTCCTGCCCTACGAAAGAGCCTTTTGTTTGAGTTCCCTTTCCACCAATCTTCCATCTATTCATCCATTGATTCACTTCGTCTGGAAGCAACCAGGACAGTGAGGCATCCAGCCCACCGACCAAACAGCCGGCAAGCCAGGCTACCAGCCATTCATTCACTCCCCGGTATACATAGACTGTAGGCCAAATGCTAATCTCTTGATTGAACACTAGAAGACAAAGGTTATCACCGAACTAATTTAGTTAAGGCAGCGAGGGGCAAAGGATCTTAGCAGCGCTCGCAACTGATCTAATCATCAACACGGCTAAGTTGATTATAACACTGCAGGTCTGGAGCGCAGACGATGGCTGGGAAGGAGGAGAGGAGAGGAGAGAGGAGAGAGGAGAGGAGAGGAGAGGAGAGGAGAGGAGAGGAGAGGAGAGAGGACAGGAGAGAGGAGAGGACAGGAGAGAGGAGAGGAGAGGAGAGGACAGGACAGGAGAGAGGAGAGGAGAGGACAGGAGAGAGGACAGGAGAGAGGAGAGGAGAGGACAGGAGAGGAGAGGACAGGAGAGGACAGGAGAGAGGAGAGGAGAGGACAGGAGAGGAGAGGACAGGAGAGAGGAGAGGAGAGGAGAGAGGAGAGGAGAGGAGAGGAGAGGAGAGAGGAGAGAGGAGAGGGCAACAGCGGCTGCCATAAACTCCACCGTTATCTCGGAAGCGGCGAGCAGCGGTGAAACAAATGCAAAGCTTCAGAAAGGAGCAGACAAGCAACGCGCGGGGGTTGAAATGAGATCTGAAGAGTTTACTTGGATGGACAACAAAGCTCCGCTGCCTTAGTGCGGGGATGCGGTTAAGCTCGGAAAGGAGCAGCAGGTGTCTGCAGCAGGTGTCTGCTTCCTCCTGTGGGCGTGGAAACTTCTGGAGGGCAGAAAGAGACTTTGGTGTCCGTCTGAATACAAGTGTGAGTCACTGCCAGAGGGTTTGTGATATGTCATTGAGTAGAGAAGACTCCTTAGCACACACAAACTCTGCAATACCTACACACAAACACACACATCTAGCCTTGACGGTCTCTATTTAGCACAATAAAACACACACACAGCTACAGTCGACACACATTGAGAGCGGCAGAGGGGTTTAAACTGCCCCTGAATACAATGCTGTGCTGAGCTCTGGAGCACAGCACGACACAGGGGCTACAGTGTTCGTCGACTGAAACGCCATTGGGGCCAATTAGGCGGCGCGCGGAGCAAAGCGCCGCCGAACGCTGCGCCTCGCAAACCAGTTGAAAAGGCCTGCTGCTGGGACGGACAGCTGAGGGGGTGGGCTCGGATCTTTCCTGAGGAAGGAGGGCATGTGAAGAGGGGTGTTATGTGTGTGTGAAGGGTATTATTACGTGGGGGGGGGGGGGGATGATCACAGTTTGCAGGGGATGAAGGCGCATGCGTGTGTGTGTGTGTGTGTGTGTGTGTGTACGCGCCAGCATCTTCTGCGTCCGAGGTTGTGCTGATCTGCGCCAGAACTCTCGTGTTGATGCCACGCCACCTGAGCACCTTTTTTTTTTTTTTAAAGCTGCCGTGTGTGGCATTTGAGCATCCATAAATCACTGCCACATTAAATGTGGAGACATTAGTTGTGAACGAATGAGACCACTGCTGCGGCCTCCGTACTGTATTCCATATTGTACGCCACAGAGCTCGTTATCATGGGATGTGTGCAGGTTGCTTTAGGGCAAAAAAATAAGTGAGCTTGTTTTAATGCACGCTAAGCAGAAAAAAGGAACTCTATTCCTGCAGTGCACTCAGAGTTTCTCACAATAACGGATACTGTAATGATTTGAAATCCGACAGAGGGAGAGTGCGGACAAGTGGCAGCATTCAACAGGAAGTGGAACTTTGAAATGCAGTCTTCATTTTGAAGAACACAAACAATACAATGAATCCATCAATTGTCGAACATGTGAAAGATGCCAATTAACTTGCTGTAGATGAATAGATTCTTTGCCAACAACCACTAAGCAGACATGTACACTTTGTCCCAGCTTTGAAGTCATACATATTCCAAGTCCGATATCAAAGGCTCCTACAAGGGCAGCCTTTTTTTCCATCAACTCCTCCTTTCTCCGCTTTAGAGAAGCAACATCTCCTTTGTTGCCCTCAGCGTCCCCAAATCCACTCCACCACTTCATTATCGAACTGGTGCATTGACGGTAACAGAATCCGCCTGGCAGCTCCTGCAAAGCTCGCTGAATAACATGTTTTACCCGCTTTGCTCAATTTGTACAAAGTGTAAAAGCAACAATTGCCTGTTTTTTCCAGGGGGGGGATTATGCGTCGGATTATGCGTCGGACTATTTATCGGCGCGGAGCAGTATCTTCTGGAAACGGTTGCCAAGCAACTCGATATAGAACGTGTCAATTTGATAAGCGTTAGATGTGCTGGTTAGGCCAGAGCCAGGCTAGCTGTTATCCCCCAGTTTCTAGTCTTTGTGCTAAGCTAAGCTAACCAGCCGCTTACGTTCATCAGACAGATATGAGATATGTGTCAACACATTGTTAATCAATGCTGCAAACAAAGGGAAGTTATATCGATACACAGCTAACGTGGTGCACTGTTTACTAGCTGTCCACCTCATGCGATGACGACTACACGGCTCATGTTCTGTCGTGGGACTCGTTAGTTCACCACTTGGTAGCAAGTGAGACTCTACAATCCCGTCCTGCACTCACCTGAGCACTTCGTTGGGGTTGCCTGAGATGGGGGTCTTCTTGTCCGGGGTCCCGTGGCACTCGGACTTCAGCAGGGTGTGAGGTCCGCGGTCCATCATCATGGTGGAGGTCGCCATGGTGATGATGGCCACGCCGTCGCGAACGCGGGCCTCCAGGCCGTAGTCCCACTCGTCATAGGACACGGAGAGCAGCCCTGGGGTGGACAAAGCGAGAAGAGGAGAGAGAGAGAGGGATCAGAGAGGAGGTGTGGAAAGAAGAAAGACGGGGGGAGATGGAGGGGGGGATGGAGGGATCTGTAAATATAGAGAAAATGAGAAAGCTGAACTGGATCGTATGTGAAAAAAGAGAAGCGGCAGAGAGACAGAGGAGAGGAACTAAAGCGGGGAGGGATGGATAATTCTGTTCGCGTATACACAGTGTACATGTTTTGAACGCACGCCAAGAGACAGAGCTCACACTACGCGATGACTCACGGAGCCGATAGCGCTCCCATCCTGCCCGGCTACGCGTCTATCACCTTACTTGTGTTTGTCCATCTGTCTGTCTAAAGCACTGTCTGTCTCTTGTTTGTTGCCCTTTGCACTTGTCTGTACGCCTGTTTATCTGTCCTTCTGTCCGCCTGAGTCCTGTTCTCCCTTGACAATCTGTCTGTTTATGAACAACAATTTGTAAGTTTATGTGTCATCCCGGTGCCCTTCCAATCATCCATCAGCCCATTTAACGGTTTGCCAGGACACCCGTCCTTCGTCCTCCCCTCTGTCCCTCTCTGCTGTCGATTATCCCGCAGTGATGAGCGAGAATATGGACGACACAGGAATATTTACATTTTCGTTTTACCTTTATTTACCCAGGAAAGGCTGGCTGAGGACCTGACTCACATCAATCTGTTTTCCGTGTTTTATTAATCTAAAATAAAGACAGAAAAACGCAGAGAAAGAGCTGATTCACTATGAAACTTAGCCTATTATGCATCTAGTCAAACACGGCTGACATTTTAACAATGAGCATCATTTATATTAAACTGCCGTTATTGATAAGATGATTAACTCGTGACATATAGTCACCATTAGTTGATGACACACAGTGCATGAAGCCCAAGCACTGAGCCTATGATGTGTGCAATGTTGATCTCTTTTTAATCACCAATCATTTAGCTCTCTAGTTCACCGCTGTCAGGACTTTAGCAGCTTGGAGCTAACAGGTGGGATTCTCCTTCAAAATGATGTATGCACGTTGGGTTTAAGGTCACAGGTCCTTATTGGACAGGGTCTAATGTTTTGAACATGTTCGGGTCGCGACCACCCAATCGACCGTGGAATTACACAATCGGCGCAAATTAGCACGTCCAGTAGAGCAGCTAGACGCTCAGGACCGCCCTCGAGGTTCACACCAAGGCAGCTGTTACTCTCCTCGCCCTGGTCTGCCCAGCATGACTGATGGACGTTTGCTTAACCCCTACCCCGAACAGCAACTGTCCAATCACAGCAGCCGTAACTAGACCTGTCAAGCTGTTTAAAACCCCAAAACAAGAGAACGAAAGTGTGAGGAATGGGTTAAACTACGGCTGGGCGACATATCGATATATATCGATATGTCGATATGTCGATATCGTGATATGAGACAAGATATTGTCTTCGATTTTGGATTAAACGGCAATATGGCTAAAATGATTGATTTTAAAGGCTGCATTACGGTCAACCATACAATATCGTCGCAATATCGGTGAATAATATAGTGACTCCATATCGCCCAGCCCTATAGGTTAAACTGTGTGTTCAGCTGCTCTAATGTTAGTTGCAAACGTTAGCATGCCCAGGCTAACTATGCACCAATTCAACGCAGAAAATCTTCCACATCAAAAAGCCCCGTTATCGAAACCCTCGGCACGAAGTCGCCCTTTATGACTTCTAAAAATGGCCACAAACTGATCTTTCTGTTCGCGACCCGCCGGACGCCTCTGGGTTCGGGTCACAGAGCTCTCAGTGAAGCGCGGACTGCCTTCCAGTCAATTTATCTGCCCCCCCCCCCCCTCTCTGTCCATCAGTCGGTCTGCATCTATCTGACAGAGTATGACCACATGTCAGCCTCTCCACGACCGTGTCAGTGGGCAGAAATAGACAGGCGGCCCTGGCAACCTGCCTCTCCTCGCGGGGCCCTCGGCACTGACAGCTCCGGCCCTCCAGGGCCACATCTAATGTCACACGCTGTTGACACTTTCTCACTCACTCACTCCCGCCACTCGCTCCTTTTTTGCACACTTCACTTTTATTATGTGAGGCAACGATTCTTTCATAGGAAGGTGTGTGCGCCGTGCAGGGGCATGCAGCGTGAAGTGTACATGTTCATACATCTCTCAGGACATGTTTTAGCATCACAACACAGGCGTGTCAACTGGCAACGTTGTAGCTGAACAGCACTGTGGCAGCTGTAAAGACATTTTTTTCTGGCCCGTAAACTGGCCACTGACTCCGGTCTCCCTGTCACAGAGTCGCACATGTCGAAGAAAAATGACAAAGACTGCAGACGGAGAGCATCCACGCGCAGGCAAATTGAGTCGGGGAGCGTAATAGCAGAACTACCGTATCACTGGGTATTTTTGGAAACAGCTTATTATTGTCAGTGATGTCCGATTGGGTGGTTACGTTAGCACAGCGTGTCCAGCAGGAGTGTGTAACTGATCAGGGAGAATATAGACAGAAAAGCTGTTAGTAGGAGAGAGAGAGAGAGAAAGCTGAGAGGGACGGGGAGGGGAGGAAAAAGAGGGACGGAGTGGGCAGAGAGAAAAAGTCAGACAGCGGCAGACACAACGATAAAGAAGCAGAAGAAACAGGGGGGAAAAAAGGGAGTAGAGAGTTCAGAGAGAGTCAGAGGAGGCTGAAATAGTGAGAGACAGAAACGACAGAGACGCGAGGGAACAACAGCAATGAAATAAGGAGGAGAAGGAAAGAAGGACGGGAGGGAGTGGGAAAAGAGATGTTTCCCCATAGCGGCACTTAAAGAAGGCACCAGTTGAATTACCCATGAGGATTTGAGGCTCTTATTAAGTGTGCCAAGTAAGCTAAGCAAAGCCCCCCCCCCCCAGCTAGCGTGCACCTTCTGCCGAACCCTGAACCGCTGGTTTCACCCATCGGGGGACATGCTGTCCATGCTGTGCCACGGTGTCCTTTCGCTCTGTGTTAGCTCACAAGTTGGTGTGGTCGACTTCAGGCTCCGTGTGGCTTTGGAGATGCAGAGGTTGAAACTCAGAAATACAGGGGTTTGTTGAATTATTGAGTTGCACAGTTGAATATGTAAGAAATTTGAGCAAAAAACGGAATGTTCAGTAGATATAATAAAAGTGTTTAATAATTCATAATTAAGAATTCATAATTAGTCATACACATAAGGGTTTTGGGAATGCATAATTAAGATAAACATAAAGGGTTGTAGGATTAGTAGCTAATAAGACATGAAGCTTCTGCCAAGGTTGCAGAAGTTAAACATTTATACTGAAGGATTATCATAGAAGGGAGTAAGTCATAACTGACAGGATTTGAATGTGTTAGCTGCTCAGGGAGACAGAGATGTGGCGATAGGCGTTTACAGAAGTTAGCCAATAGAAATTGAGATAGACGGGAGGGGAGGAGTCGCGAACGAATATGTGGGTGGTTTAATTTAAAGTCTTTTTCTCTCTCACGTGATGGCTCTCAGACGACGGACGTGTTTTTTATACCTGAGAAGCTGAGTTGAGTTTAATATTTCATAGGAGTATGTACTCCAATGTTTAACTGTAATCGTACTTGCATCAGTGGAATTAAATTCCTTATAATTGTAAACCAGTCTTGGTAGATTTCTTATTGCAGCGTGTCGACTGTACAAAGCAGCCGTACGCGTGCTCCGGCCTCCTCTCTGTGGGGTGAGTTTTAGCCTCCACAAATACCTGAATAACTGTCTACAAATACAACGCCCGTCTCTCTGCTTCTGGTGCAGCAGCATCTTCTTCATCGAAGGTTAATTCGACACCATCTGGCCTCAATGACTACCGACCAGTTGCCCTCACATCCCATGTGATGAAGGTGCTGGACCCTGGTGAAATCCTCACTGGACCCTCTGCAATTTGCGTACCAGCCTCATGTGGGGGTGGACGACGCCATCATCTTCCTGCTGCAACGAGCTCAGTCGCACCTGGACGGATCCGGTGGCTCCGTGAGAATCACTTTCTTTGATTTCTTCAGTGCATTCAACACCATCCAACCAGTGCTGCTGAGTGAGAAGCTGTGGGTGGTGGGGGTGAACGCGTCCACCGTCTCCTGGATCACTGACTACCTCACGGGCAGACCACAGTTTGTCCGACTGGGCCGTGTGCTGTCTGATACGGTGGAGATGTTCTACCGGTCTGTTGTGGCCGGTGCACTGTACTTCTGTAGTCTGCTGGGGGAGCAGCATTGGAGCCGGAGACACCAACAGACTGAACAAACTGGTTAAGAAGGCCGGCTCCATCATTGGCTGCAAACAAGACTATCTGGAAGAGGTGGTGGAGAGGAGGACACTGAAGAAACTATCATCCATATTGGATAACCCGGACCACCCTCTCCACCACCTCCTGCAGGGACAGCGGAGCACTTTCTCCAACAGACTGATCCAGCTCCGCTGTCACAAGGACGGATACAGGAAAACATTCCTGCCCTCTGCCATATCACTGTACAACAAATCACCTCTGGCCAAGTCAAACACAAGACTATAGCACTGCTACACTGTTGTTGCTGCTGTTGGTGATCTTGTGCACTTTATTTTTTTCCTACTTAGTTAACTTAATACAATTCTATTCAGTGTATACACTGTGCATTTGTATTACTTTGTTTTCTTAAATTGAATAGGTCCTGCTCTGTTATTTTATTATATTGTATATAGTGTGCATTTTCCATACCCAATATTTTATTTGATTGCGTTACCCAGTTTGCTGCTGCCACAGACAAATTTCCCCTTGGGGATGAATAAAGTACATTTATATTCTACTCTAATTCAAGACAGTATCTGTCCTTTTCTCATATCAAAAAAGTCATTGCTGAAGCTGTTAAGTAACATCCTACCTTCATGTTCATGTGGTTGGCAGAGGGCAGCATTGACAAGCAGCAGCAGCAGCAGCGCCGTGAGCACAGGCTCAGCCCTCTGCTCACAGACAGACTCAACATACATACGGTAGATTATTTCACCAAAAAAAAGCTTTATTTCAGCTAAAAACAAAATATAAATGATTAAATATCTGTCATTTTGTTGTTAATGTTCGATTATAGGCACATTCTCTATCCTATTCATCACGCGTTGAATGAGCGGATGACATTTAGCCCGCTATCCGTCATTGTGTCCCACCAGATTAATCCCATGATAATGCAATGCGAGCCGAAAGAGGTTTGTTCGTGTCCATCAACGCGGCCTCTCTGCCAGCTCCACTTTGTAATCACCCAGGCAGAGCATGAGCTAGTCACGATTATCTCTCTGGCAACATAAATCAAGAGCGGTGTTGCTGTGTGATTTACATAACTGATTTGGAGATCTATCAAACTTTATAGAGTGTAACCTTAATTTGGAACTGACAAATTGACACACACACACGCGGTTTTGTTCCCCCTTGGCCTTAAGGTAATCACTCTCGCCCTCCACCGTATGAGGTACACGCAAAAGCACAAACACGCGCAACCCATTTCATTACGCTCGGCCATTATTTTCTCACCAAAATTAAACCGTAAAACAACATTTCACAGACAAACGCACGCAGACAGACATCGCGCGAAAACACGCTCATGGGCACACAAACAGGCTCGCTAAAACACTCCCAACTCCCATTCAGAGTAAATCATCCACGGGTGCCGAGGGGGGGAGCAGAGGGGGGGGGGGGGGGGGGGGGGGGGGGGTTGAGTTACGGTGCTTGAGCGGCACAACGATCTCAGGTTCCGCCTGGCAACCGTTTCCCAGAAACTGCTGAGGACAGGCAGCGGTGTAATATCTCCCCCTTCACTGTAAATCAAACAAAAGCCAAACACCAACAAATTATCAGGCTGGTACGTCCAGCGTAAATATACCTACCTGCTCCCAAAGTTATTCTGTCCTACTGAGATTAAAACAGACTGAAGTCGCAGAAAGTTCTACGGTTTCGCCATCAGAAGCAGGTCGGTTTCCCCACCGAGACTTTCTAAAAGACTCTGTCCACCCTCCCAAGTGCTGAAAGTCCCGTTACATGAGGCGGTCTGACAGCTGTCCCTGACACATTGCGTGAGCAGGTTCACTGGTTAATGCACGCCAACATAGATGTCACTTTGGTTTTACCTTCAAAGGTTAGAATGAGCTCCAGTGGTGTTGAGGCATGGGGCGGCGGTGAGAGACGCTCCCTCACTTGGTATTAGGAAAGGTCAGTTTGTTTTTTTGGTCTTGAAGAACAAATCCAAATAGCAGAATCTCAAAAGGCCCAGCGTTGGTTTACAAGTAGGCCACGTTGAGGTAAGACGTACATCGCTACCAGGGATCAGGGCCAGAGCACAACCACCACGACGTGACACTGCTGCTTCCAAGCTAGCCATTAGCGCTGTTAGCATTGCAGCCACAAGCTCCGTCCTCACTGACGGAATACAAATGTCCATTCCTGTCCTTGGGATGGTAATTTGACAAAATCAAGTCCACTTAGCCTTTTCTGGAAACCTTTAATTGCATCTTAGTCTCCATTAGCTGATGATAAAGGTTGTGAAATAAAAAACAAAAGTGAGACAATGTAACTCTTGAAAGACAAAAGATCACAGGAAGGAATCAAGACGCAGTTTTGACGGTTCTGGATCAGACCGGGGCGACCTATGTTAGAGAATGCATGCATTCACGGCGCGCTCTTTGGATAAACATCAACCAAACGCTGCACGTAATGTAATTACTCTACTTACAACGAGATTAGCATTTGTGCTCAAGGCAAGCAAAGATCTCTCCACACTGAGATTGTGTCAGATAGAAACGGGATCCAATTTGAATTCCTGATTCGACCTCAGTTTCAAACAGCACCCGTGTACACTCAAGCGGTGGACTCGGGTCTTAAGCCAGACCAAAAGACGATTGAATCCGAACCCCAAACTAAATCCAGTACAACCTGACCCGGACTGCTTGCGAGTGACACATTGCCATCACGTCATGTCACCTTGTCCCTTTTCTCTTTTAGCCTGGTAGCCACATTTAGCAGACTTGAAATGTCATCTTTAGAACTAGCCATGCGAGTAAACGACAGGTCAACGGTGAAAACATGCACTTGAGGATCAGCAGACTAAGAAATCCTCGTTCGTCGTATCTGAGAGGAGAATAGGCTGCGGCAGTTTGGGGCGAGACAGTGATGCCACTAAAACACCAAACATCTTGAACCAAACTGTGCCTCAGAATATGGAAGCAAGAACCACGAAACGTAACCATCTGACACGTCAAATCAGGCAAGACTGGAATACCGTGAAAAGGTCCAACAGAGCCGACTAATAAACACCCTTTGCGCCCAAGTTTGAAGACATGGTTACACAACAACAGGTTAATGCAGAAATATGTTATGTGTATGCAGTTAAGGAGGTTTTTTTTCATTCCCCTGCTATCGCGGATTTCCTACCTGTGGGGAACTCTGCAGGCACTACAATGGTGTCTCCAGCTACCAGCGAGGGCACTATCCACGTGTAGCCGTAGCCAGTGATCCCGACAGAGTGGGCCACCTCGAAGATGGTGTTGGCCTCCTCTTTTGTGCAGTAGAGCAGAATGACGGGGCTCCCGAGCTTCTTCAGCTGGTTCTGGATCTTCGAATCTCCGTCATCCACCGACATGTCCAGCAGTATAACTTCCTCCAGCTCCCAGCCCACGAAGCTGTTCTCGGTGGTGCTGCGGACCTGGATGGGGCCGAGGGAGGAGAGGCTGATCAGAAGACAGAGGAGACTCGTACTCTTTCATTGTAGTGTGACATAGTTCCATAGTCATGTTTGCATTATCGTACGAGGATTGGCGAGGACGAAAATCTTCAAAATTGGGATTATAAGAAAAGGTTCAGAGGTCCAATATGGAGTTCCACTGAACGCTAAGCAAACCTGTCTCTAATCAGCATGCTATAAATACAAAATCTATATTTATTCATAATCGGGCTGCAACATTTCTATTGAGACACCAAAGTGCCCTCAATGCCTGATTGCTTGCGCGTGTCGTCTCAGCCGGGTGCCGTTACCTTGGTGACAAAGTCCTGGTACCCCGGGTAGTACGTGGTGACGATGGAGTAGATGTACCAGTCGTACTCCTCCATGATGTTCAGCATGACCGAAGCCTGCTGCTCGATGGAGGGGCCGAACTGGAAGAACATGGAGTCGTCATCCTGGAAATGACAAGAGACAAGGAGGAACGGAAGAGTGTGAGTGGTTTGCGTGACAAATATTGGCCTGAACTTTAATTTCGCCGGATCTCCACACAGAGGACAACAGACACTGCTTAAAGGACGGGTTTTGTGACATGGCGGGAACATTAATTTAGCTACCTTTTATTCTCTCCCGCTCATGGAGGAGAAAGGCGAGAGGACACCAGTGTAATGATCCTGGTCATGATTTTCATTAGTTGCCTTTATGACTCTTTTAATGAGTCTGCACACAGGGGTGGGGGGGGGGGGGGGGTCCTGTGGACTCAAAGCCGCCGTCCTTAACCTCACTGATCATTTTCATCAATTTGTTTTATGACACGCCGTGTTGCAACGACGCAACCTCAATGTAACCTGCGAGGCCCTGGATATTAGGACGATGTATACACGAGGGATGACACACACACACACACACATTCACTAACTAAGTACCTTCCCAATGGAGAGGCTAAATCTGAATGCGAGAGATACAGAATGTACAGCGGTCCAAACAGCAGTACAGTCGGAGACAGACTCGCCGATAAACATCGCTCACAGACCGATGCCCGAGCTTCACCACCGGTGTCGAAATGGAATATTGAGCCGGACAGACAGAGAGGAGGAGGTGAGGAAAGTGAAAAACGCTCGGCCCGAACGTTCTCGCGAATAACGCGCCGCGAAGTGCGCGCATTCAAGTTCAAAGCGGAGGCCGCGTTTTCAAAATCGTGAAATAGAGACGCGCACGCGGACGTCGCACTTCTCCAGCTCGCTTGAATCCATTTTGCTCCTCAACTTTCTCTGCTTTTCCTTTTCACTCTCGCCCTCCATCCGTCTCTATCCATCTCCTTCTCTCCGCTCTGCCGTCCCGTCTCCAGCAGTGGAATTACTGCCAGGGCACAGTTATAATTGAATTTCCAGATTCACGCTCTCCCGCTCCACCCTTTATCCTCTATACAGCGCCCCGCCACCCCCCCCCCCCCCACACACACACACACACACACACACACACACACACACACACACACACACACACACACACACACACACACACACACACACACACACACACACACACACACACACACCAACTCCTCTGGCTTCCTCTCTCTATCTCTCTCTCTTCTTCAGAGCAGTATTAATGTACTGTCCAACACACTCATTCAGAGCGCCAGAGGTCTGCAGAGTTTTCATTAGCCTTTGAGAAAAAAATGCATGCTAAAAGGAGAGCAAGACAAGAAGCAGGGAAAGAAGGAGGGCGAGAGATATGGTGATAAAAAAAAAGAAGAAAAAGGTGTGTGTGTGTGTGTGTGTGTGTGTGTGTGTCAGGCAGTCAGCCAGCCATTCAGGCAGGCGGAGGCTAAGCCTGAGTTGGACCGCTGCTGTCAGAGAGAGGACGAGGAGCG
The DNA here is from genome assembly GCF_949748355.1 of Melanostigma gelatinosum. Lineage (NCBI taxonomy): Eukaryota > Metazoa > Chordata > Actinopteri > Perciformes > Zoarcidae > Melanostigma > Melanostigma gelatinosum. The sequence goes on from NC_136646.1 coordinate 10,114,089, forward strand.
ACGGGACACATGCGTGCCTTCCTCCAGGGGAAGCGTGTCTGTGTGTGGATGGACGGAGACGTTTCTATGTGTGTGTCGCCAGTGTGTGTAGTTTATGTCTGTATCAATGCGAATGTGTGTGTGTGTGCCTCTAATTTTGCCTGGGTGTCTGTATTTGTGTAGGTTTGGGCTCAGTAGGGCTCTCTGTTACGTGTGTGTGTGTGTGTGTGTGTGTGTGTGTGTGTGTGTGTGTGTGTGTGTGTGTGTGTGTGTGTTTCCCATGGTTGACGGGTCCTGGTCTGGCCCAGAGCCTCCAAATGAGTGCACTCACACACTCCTGGAGCAGTTATTTGACTTGGAGGGGAGAGAGAGTCAATAACTCAGGTATTTCAATGACACACACATCAGTGACTGCAAAAGAAAGAGACCCACTTCCAATCTTACTCTGGAATATGCACACACACACACACACACACACACACACACACACACACACACAAACTTGAATGGCTTTAAATACAGACACTGACATCCTCACATACACACACACCATTGAATGCAGACACACAGCCCCCCCACACACACACTCACTCAGCTGCATTTCAAAAGCCACCCTTGAATAGAATGGCGCACTCAAACACACACCATCATACAGGACACAAAATGACAAATCACGACCGCAATCAGAGACTAATTATAGCGCATCGCTTTGGACACACACCAACAATCACACACACTTGACACACACACACACACACACACACACACACACGTAACAGCACGATAAAACAACACGACTCACTCTGCTAAACTGCAAAGTGTGTTGTACACTGATCACACAGAGCAAACAAGCAGAGTCTCCGTCACACAGACTGCGTTTCAATACATTCTGACTTCAAATGTGGCCACAGGAAACACAACAATATAGCGTGTGTTCTCTGGGTTTCGTAGATGCGTACGCGTCTTATCTCAACTCCAACTCCATTCTCGCATCTATTGCCGATCGGGCCGCAAACAGCGACCAGGTGCACGTAAGAGGAAGTCGTGGCCCCGGGGCCCTCGGCCTGATATCTGTTATCCACATATATATCCGCTGACTACAGGACTCCAGAGATATCGTCCATTGCCCCTTGAGGCTAAATCACCGTCAGACAGAGAGCCGATGGGTTCCAAGACCAGGTCCAGAGTCACATCAGGGTCCGAATTCAGTCCAGTTGGTTGGGTAGGGGTCTCCTTTTACCGCCATGGGGTCTGTGTGTCAGTATGTCTCCCAACATGGAACCAATGTCAAAGTGAAACTATAATCTTTAGAACTTGATTCACAGATATTAAATCGGTTGGAATATGATCATCTTATCGGCAGGTTAATGTTGGTGAATTATGTCGATGAATTATCTTTGGACTTAGTTTCTATGTCTTTACAATAGTTCTTATAACATTATTAGTGTTATTGAATTGATGCTCTTTTCGATCCCATGGCTGCTTGTTAATAAATGATCATGACATCATCATGCTGCTGTCGGTGTTCTCTCTCTATGAGGGTGTAATTGTCGTCGGACTGTGGAAGTGGATCTCTATTTTTTTAAATATTCTAAGTCATCCACGCAGGCAGGTTCAGTTTGGTGATTTTCCACCTCGAATACATACTTTTAAGTGGCATAATAAGAAGCAAATCCTCAACTTCTTGTGCTATTTTGAGGTGATTATGGATCAGAGTGGATTACATGCTGTGTGATTACAGAGCGACACACTGACATAACTTACAACAACTCCCACGGATCGAGTGGGTTCGTGTGGAATACTTCCTAATTGGCCCATAAAAAAAAGTCACAGGTTGACATTCCCTTTGCAACAATATTGATTTCAAGGCATTTCTATTAAACCGCATAGGTATTCCTTCTTTGAGAGGAAGCAGCGACGAGGCAAAGACAGACAGAGACAGCGTGAGCGGAGGAGAGACGAAGAAGACTGAGATGGAGAGGTAGAGCGAGCCAGAGAGAGAGAGATGACGGTGTCTGTTGCTGGGAGGTTTTTGGCAATGCATATTTCTATCCTGCCTATAAAGGCTCCTTTGAACTTGAGCGGTGGGGTGGGTGGGGCGGGGGGGTACTATTGACTGCTGCTGCACTCACTGCCTGATGTAGAGAGAAGCAAGAGAAAGAGAGTGCGAGAGAGAGAGAGAGAGAGAGAGAGAGGGATGAATAAAAGAGAGCTGGAGTGGGAGGTGAGGCAGGAGGAAAGGAGGGAACAGCTGGCCTTCGCTTGAATATCGTGAATTTAAAAGACAGTGGGCAGGAGGTATATACCGCACACACACACACACACACACACACACACACACACACACACACACACACACAATGATCAAGCAAGCGTTCATTCCAGATAAAGCCTGTGTGCCGCCATCGCCACGTGCTGCAATTACGTATTGACGACAAGCCCGTCATTCTTCTGTGTCGCTCGCTTCACACACACACACACACGCACACACACTCACACACACACATCGTCTCTACCTCAATTAAACCTCCCCTCGCTCCCCGCGTCCCTCCTTCCCCTCTACTTTCGCTCTCCTCGTGCCTCATCATCACATTTCTTATCACGGAAGCCTACCGTACTGATCTTTAATCAAACACACGCGAGCTTAATTAGCTCGCACATTTGTCAGACCATCATCTAATTAACAGTGACCTTATTTTAAGTACTTTTTGAGCCTTCATTTACAAGGAAAAAAAAGGGGGAAAAAACCACACAGGTCTTCATTCGAGTGTTTGACTGAACATGCTTGTGATTGCAGTGTGGCTGTCCTGTCACAGCCACCGTACCCTCTCAAGGGCTTCAGAGGATGAAGAGAAAGAAAATAAAATCCAAAAAAAGAAACTGGAAGGGACAAACTAAAATGGGAGTGGGTGTTTTGTTTCTCGACAAAATCAGGCAGTGTCTGAATGAAAGTTAATACCACGTAACACACACACACACACACACACACACCGTTTCTCTCTGGCCCATTTCTGCTCTAAGTTTAGCAGCCGACCCACCGAGGGGCCTCTGCAGTCTGATGCTTTCCATGCTGCTGCTCTTGTTTGTCCCCCGGTCCTTGTAGAATGGTAATAGTTCTTTCTCCGAGAGAGTGTGTGTGTGTGTGTGTGTGTGTGTGTGTGTGTGTCTGGGAGTGTGTCTCGTGGAGTTAGACTAAATAAGGCGGCCGGAGGGAAAGGGTCAGCCTGCGACACGTACGGATGTGGTCTGGCTTTTTTTCTTTTTTTTTTCTGTGTTTTTAGTCTCTGGGAACGCGTGGCTGAGGGTAAGTGATAAATAATGAGGTGGAAATAGAGTGACTACATTTATGTAGGACGTCGTAGATACGCAGTGACATAGACTGGCTAAGCAGCCAGAGGACTCTGTGGATACGCTCAGCTTGTGAAGTGTATGAGGATGGGGCCTGTTGCCTGTTTTCTTTTGGTCTTTTTAAAAAAACTAAAGTGTAAGTAATGGATTCAAATGTGATTATCTGTCCTCACTTGAGCTGCAAATGTTTGTTTTTTCTTCTTTATAAAGATTTTGTTTTGGCGCTCTGCCTTCACTCTGATGACGTGCCTTAGCCATTCGGCCAGGGCTCTCTCCTCCTTACAGAGGAAACCAAGCAGTCCATCAGCCGCGTATATTGTATGACACATGTCTCTCCTTTCTGTCCTTTTTGTTTCAAAACCCTGCTCGTGACAGCAGAAGTATCGAAACCTTTCCAGCCAAAGGATACAGAGATGCCACCGAAGTCCAATGAAAATAAATGAATAAAATTCGGATGGATTATTTAAGGAAAAACCAGATGTCGAGTAAAAGGATAAAGTGCCTCATCTGAGCTTGACTTATTTCAAATCCTACCTCGAGTGTTTCCTCACTGTAAAGTGATGATATTTAATGCTAAATGCTAACTTCCTGTGTTGTTTTGGGTGTTATTTGTATGAAAAGTGACAAACAAATAAAGTCTGATTGATTGATTGATTGATTGATTGAGTGATTGATTGACAGCTGCATCGCCTTCTCCTCAAGAGGACAGGCATCGCTCTTTGATTCCGGCGGGTAAGATAAATGGTTACTATGAGGGCTAAGAGGTATCAAAATAAGTACTCTATTAGTATCTGTGTCACTCTAAGGGTAATGGTGTTGGTATTGGTATTTCATTTTTTTAAACGATACCCAGCCAAGCACATTTGTTAGTCCTCATCCTGAAAGCATTTTGCCTCACGCTGAAGATACGAACAAAACATGTCTTGCTTATCCAAGAATGAGATAAGCAGCTAAACAGGATTATGTTAGAATTAGATAAACGGCCTGTTCTTATATTTTACAGCATCACACTCGTAACACTCGGATTAACCAGCGCTACGCTACGATACAAGAACAATGATGTTTATTTCAGACTGTCAGCTGACTTCTGCAGCTTTACAATTGAGGCACGATACGGTGCAGAATAGATAAACCGAAGTAGTTTCGTGGTGCTTTCTAGACGCAGGGTTCGGCTTTAAGGCTGCAATCTATCCATTATGAGGTTGGGACGTCTGTCCCAACCTCATAGTTTATGTTACCTTTATGTTAGTAGAGCACCGTCAAACATCTGGCGTAAAAAACCCTGTTTGACATAATGTCCGAACACTCTTCCACAGCCAAACCACAACCATCAAAGCAGAGATTTGTCTCTCAAAGGAGGGAGCCCCACAGATGTACGGGTTTAACCTTCATGACCCCGAAGTTTCAACGAGGCAACTCTCACAGTTTCAAAATGTTCCTCCGTGAAAGAGAGGAAGTCGTGCGGTCGAGAGTCAGAGTGGTGAAGGTGAAGACCCTGCGATTCAGGAGGACCACAGTGGTTGAGGGAGGTGAGCACGCTTCTGTAGTCAGACACCTTTCTTCCGGAGGGGAGGAGGGGAAAGGTGACGGCGAGTTGAGAAGGAGGGGGGGGGGGAGCGAGGGAGAGGGGGACCGTAAGGTCCAGATGAGGGATGTTATTAATCCGTTTATCCCCTCCTCCACTCTCTCCAGCTGTCCTCTGCTATCTCTTCCACTCCTGTCATATCCACTGATTTCAATCTCCTGCTCTGGCCTGCCCTCAACTCTCCCCCTATTATCCCCCTCTCTCCCTCCTCCACCCCCGTCCTCCCTCGCGCTTCGCCTCCTTCCCTCCTTCCGCCTCTCCGTTCTTAGACAACCTCTGTAACTTTTTCCTCCCATCTCGTCTCAGCCTCCCCTCCGAGGTCTCTCTCTGCTCTCCTCCTCCTTTTCTCCTGTCTATCATGCGTCCCAGGGTGCACCTGGTCCGTGCTGTCAGCCGTAGGCCCAGAGCCATCATCATGCTGGGGGCTGTTTCTCGCCACTTCACACTGTGAAAGCTGAATTCTCTCTCTCCCTCTCGCAATCACATCAGCTCATCTCACGTGAATCCACGATCGGGGATTCTTCACCTCGCCTCTAATTTCACAGTTTATCTAAAATACATTGGCACGCGCAATAAAGCGAGGGCAGAGGTCAACACTTAAAACCCTTAAAACTGTCTTCAGCCTAGAGGAGCGAGTGAAACATGCAACCGCCCGATCTTCAGAGGAAAGAGACAGAGTGAGGAGGAGGAGGAGGAGGAGGGGGAGGGGGTCGAGAGGCGAGTGGAGAGCAAAGGGAAATAGAGTGAGCACAGTTGATATGTGCTTCTGTGTTCTTTTCCTGGCAACACGATAAAGGCTCGCTCTCAGTCACTGTCAGACCACCCTCTCCATCTCCGCTCCCCCTCCTCCTCCCCGATCCCATCCCTCCCAAAGCAAAGACTGCCCTCTCTATCTCCCTCCTCTTTTATCTCCACTATTTTTTTACATTTCGGGCATTTGGCCGGCGCTCTCATCCGCAGTGACTTAACAAGTGCAAGTGCAGAGGACGCCTCTCCGACACCTCAAGAAGCAGGGGGTGCAGAGGTCGACGCCGCCGCTCGACAGACAGATGGAACAAATGTTCAGTGTAACCGGAATGATGAAAGGAGGAAACTATTAGGAGGCCCGTGCTGAAGGGGGGGGACTGAGTATGCACCGCTTCATCTCCCCGGTCCTCTCTCATTTTCCGATTCACACAGACCAGCCCGCTCCGTCTCCTTTCATTCACTGGGATGAAAATTCTAATTTAAATCTGCTTTATTGGCGTGACGAATGGGGGGCGGGGGGGGGGGGGGGGGTTGTCTCCACCACAGAACATGTTAGAAGACGGGCTAAGACAATCTGCATGCTCCTCTTCTCCCACCTCGCTCGTTCCAGTCTTCCCTCCCTGACTAACGAACCCTTTTTTTTTTTTTTTGACACGTAAAGCACTTAAAACCCTCCTTTCCTCCGCACGCCGCCCTCCCTCCTCTCCACAGTCTCCGGCGATGCCAACGCGTATCCCGCTTCCCCCGTTTTGTCACCATCAGATCCTTTTCTCAGTGTGCACTTGTGGTTTACCTGTGTCTGTGCGCATACACCTGTGTGTGTGTGTGTGTGTGTGTGTGTGTGTGTGTGTGTGTGTGTGTGAGAGAGAGTCTGTCCTCATTAAAAGGAAGTGGAGTCAGTGAAGCGTAAAAAGAAAGAAGCGAGCAGAGAGCCAGAGTTGCGTGTACCAGAGATGTGAGATGTTGTTTAGCTTCAGGCCAGTTGGACTCAACACTTGCCGCTGGACTTGTGAACGCTTCAGAATGTATCATTCATGATCCCAGGATTCATTCCCTTCCTCTGCAT
>NC_136646.1:10125813-10170813 GCF_949748355.1 Melanostigma gelatinosum
CAGCTTTGTCGCTTCGCATCCGTCTCCCTTCCTCCCATCTGCACTATGCATCACTCGCATCCCTCAGTTTCTATCAGCCTCTTTCTCGCTTCTTGGTATGTCACGCCCAGCACACACACACACACACACACACACACACACACACACACACACACACACACACACACACACACACACACACACACACACACACACACACACACACACACACACACACACACACACACACTCTTTTCCCACGCTCAACCTTCTTTACTCGCGTGTCCTGAACTGTCCTTTCTCTCAGCCTCTGCTGGTGTTACAGCTGCCCCCCCCCCCCTGTTTTTTTATCTGAACTTCATCCAAACCTCTAATCTGTCCATTCTCTTTCAAGTTACGGCCCCCGTGTCTCTTTCCCTCCTGTTCCTGATTGGACTATTACTATTCCCCAAATGGATTTTTGTTCTGACGATTCAGCATTCAGAGTATTTAAAGGGAAATTTCGTAAAGTTATTGTCCTCCAAATGGATTATTATGCACAGCACCCAGCTGGAATGTATAAAGTGGACTTTAGCGTGTTGATTTTTTCAATTTGGCAACTCCTCTCAACCTCGAATGCTCTTTCCTTCTCGCACGCTTTTTCCCTTTGTCTCTTGCCATCTCTCTCTGCGTCCTACTTTTGAACCCAGTTATTCTCTCTCTCTCTCTCTCTCTCTCTCTCTCTCTCTCTGTCCTCCCTCCAGACCCTCACTCTTCCTGCCAAACCCAACCCTTCGTCCCCTCGCGCTCTCGCCCTCCTTCCATCTCCTTCTCTCACTCTTTCCTGCTATCTCTCCCTCGTCCCGCATCTCCATTCCCCCCCGCCCCCCTCAATCACTGTCCCTGCAATGTTAATTCAAATTGCCTGGTTTGGGAGAACAGTGCGGTTCCAATAACGCCGAAAGCACTTAGGAGAACATAATCAATCTCTCTCTCTCTCTCTCTCAGTTTCGCCCCTCTTTCTTTCTTACTCTATTTTATAGTCCCTCCATATGTGGAGCAGGACTCAAACTCTCTGTCTGCTTTAATTCCCTCTCTATCTCCACACTCTGTTCTAATCGAGCCTTTTCCCGTTTGAATATTTTATCCCTGCTCTCTAAATGTCCGTCTTCCTTTAACTTGAGCGTGACATTACACGCTGCGTGCTTTGGTTTGTCATGGTTAAGGCCTGGCCCCTTCACGCCACAAAGGGAGACCACGAGTAGCGATGTTTTACCGCCAGAGTCCCAGTTTAGTTTGCATTCTGAGGCGAATTTCGCACTATTGGCCTCATTCAGAAAGCCAATCAATCAGCGTTGAGATGCTCCTCCTGTCATCACTCGTTGTTGAATCAGGAAAAAGATATTGTAGCCGTAGGTGTTCACCCAGAGCTCTACGACACCTCATATTAGTAGTGATCGGATGAATGTGTATAAATGTATGTGTACAAACCATACGGTGACATAAGCCCTGCAAACCCCTTCCTGATTAGCTTGATGTTGCCTAGCAACGCAAAGGGCAAGAGTCGCTGGAACCCAAAACATTATATTTTAACCTGAAATGCGACAGCAGAAGGTGGATAATACCCTCCATGTTCGTGTGCTCCATAGTGTGTGCGCTAACAGACACCTGATGCTGTCGGTATCACCCTCTTCTGCTCTACGTCCACGTACTTCTGGACATTTGGTGCTTTTTTCTTTGCTCTGCTGCTTCGTGCTCCGGTTCATGAACAGCTGCCCCACTTTTCCTCTTTCCCGTCCCCAAACATTTACGTCACATCCCTCTATTTCTCCCTCCCGCTCACCAGAGAGTTTTCACCTCCACAAAAAAAAAACCCGAACCCATTTCACCCCCACTCTTCTTTTCACTCTTCCCCTTTTTTCCCCTCGCCAGTCTGTCCCTCGCTCTTTTCATGTTCCGGCACACACCGCTCTCCAGGGGTCAGCTGCTGCCCTGTCAGGTTCAGAGGGGGAGACAGGTGGAGAGGAGAAACAGAGAGGAAGAGACAGGGAGAGAGAGAGAGAGAGAGAGAGAGAGAGAGAGAGAGACGGATGGGGAAAGAGGACAGAAGAGGGTGACGATAAGGAGAAAGAGAGAGTGAGAGAGAGGTTGAGAGAGGGAGTGAAATACTTCTAATTCATGGAGACAGGCTGCGTTTCCGTGGCAACGTGGTTTCCATCGTAACAGCCCTGCTAAGGATGCCATTAGTGGGGAACAAGAAGAGAATGCCACTCACCGCTGGTATGGAGCGCACACACACACACACACACACACACACACACACACACACACACACAGAAACAGTCTTGCATTCATACATCCGACTACAGTAACAAACAAACACACAAGAGCACTCAAGATAAGCCCCACACACACACACACACACACACACACACACACACACACACACACACACACACACACACACACACACACACACACACACACACACACACACACACACACACACACACACGCACGTCGCTCTATTCCCCCCATTCAACTCAACACACGTCCTGCTCATACACACATCCTTCCCCACTGCCCACACAGCAACTCAGACTAATACAGACGTATACTAATCTGTCTCACACCTGCGATCAATCCCGCGGCGGCGCCTACATAATACCAAATGTAATCATTCCGCCCCCCCCATCGCGCCGCGGGGCACAGCGGCTTCCGAGGAGCGTCGACGCTTTGATACACATTCTGCATTGCTGACCGCACACACACACACACACACACACACACACACACACACACACACACACACACACACACACACACACACACACACACACGCATTCGCATTTAAAGGACTCGGGGACGGTTCTCCTCTCAAAAGCACATCCACAAGAGGAGGAGATTAAATGTGTAAATCAGGCAACAGTGAGGAGCGTGAAGGTCAGAGCAGCGCAGGAGTAACGCGTCCCTTCCGACCAATAGTCGCGTTTGATAGAGAGAGGCTGAGTGGATGCTCTCCTTTAGTATTCAGAGGACATGGTTCCTTATTCAGAGCGGCAGACCACTGAGTGATGCTCAACAGCATCCTGATCGGTCTACCAGGACAGAGGAGCAGACAACCGGTGTTCATGTTTTTAATTAATAACAAATCACGACAGGAAGTCACATCTATCTCATCTAAGGAGGGCCGTGGCACAGATGACCGCAGCAGCTCTCAAGTCCGATTTGAAGAGATTGAATAATCCAGTGTACGTGGTGCAACGCTGCGATATGAGCTGCTAGAATGTGCACAGCCCCCCCCCGATACTAGACAGCATGTTGATCTTACTACAGGCGGCAGGCACGTGTCTCACTCTCTGCTTTGGCCGAGGGCGTCACAGACAGTAACCTAGTTTCCACTGCAGCGCCGAACCGCCAAACAAGAACTTGCTCACAACCTGCCGCACGTCGCCGAAATTTCACCTCAAAAACACCAATAGAGTGGTCTCGTGTGACGTCACAGTTTTAGCAGTCGGCCATGTTGGAGTACACACAAAGCCACTGGCATGCACGGCTGAGTCGCATAACCTATCGATCATGGTGAACTTTTGTGCTGTCTTTGGTTGTGGCAGCAGAGCTGATAGACAAGAAATCATTATTTCGTTTGCCAGCGGTCATTACACATCAAGGAAATGACACGAAGGAGCTATCCAAGCGACGTCGCGAGAAATGGCTGTCACGCATCTCTCGAGATATAAAGGAATGGAATTTGGCGTACACTAGAGTATGTGCGGATCACTTTATGACAAGTGGTCAGTGATTTTATTTACAAATTCGTTTGTGAACAGTATTTAATAAAGGAAATATAAATTAATCCGATAAGACTACTTCGGTAAACTTGTATTTCAATGTTGATTACAAACTGTTTCAGGTAAACCCTCGACTCTCCAAGATGCCGATAATCCAGACTGGTCTCCGTCTCTAAAACTTGGACATGAGAAGGTTACCGAAGCTTCATCGGCCCGTGACAGCAGTCGGTACCAGAGACCGTCGAGCGTGTACAACAGGCGAAGCACAGAGATGCAGCCTCAGCATTGCTTGATATGAGTTTAACGTCGGATCATGCATATGACAGCCCACCAGCAGCAGAGGACGAGGACGAGGATAAGAATAACCAAGCCAACCAGACAGACCTCGGTGGGGCCACGATTGCAGCAATGCAAGCTGAGATGCAGCGCCTACTCTCGGAAAATCTGAATTTGAAAAAGGAACTTTCCGATGAACGATCCATGTTTGATTCAGAATTTTTCGAAAATAATGATGAAAAAGTGAGATATTATGCGTGTGTGTGGGGGGGGGGGGTGAAGTTAGGGGTTAGTTGAAAGTGAATTCCTACACACACGCACACAATGACGTGCATGTACAATGTAAACAAACACACGTGTCTGTTTGCACTGAGTAAACATTGAATATTGCTAAATATCGGACCAGATCTGTATATATTTACTCTTCCAATGACGAGATGAGAATTCTCGACGACCGTTGCTTTGACGTCTCGGACCCATCCACTGACAAACTGATTATAAGCGTCGAGCCCTTTGTAGCACTCCAACTCGTCTTTTGTGTGAGGACTGGGGGTGTTCACGAGATACGTGTAGATGTTGGCGTAGTTTACCGATGGAAGATAAGTAGGATCGGCACTGAAACCATCTGCACTCATCGTATAGGGATCCAAGTTACCAATAACCTTCAATTTGGCCAGGTAGTGTAAGAAATTTGAGTAAAAAACTGTAGTTAGTAGATATAATAAAAGTGTTTAATAATTCATAATTAATAATTCATAGTTAGTCATAATCATAAGGGTTTTGAGAATGCATAATTAAGATAAACATGCAGAAGCATGAAACTTCTGCCAAGTTGCAGAAGTATAACTTTTATTTTGAAGGATTATTATAGAAGGGTTTAAAACGTAACTGACAGTCATTGAATGTGATATTAAACTCAGAGCCAGACAAGTGAATACGCTCCTGGAAGTTAGCCAATAGGAATCGAGATAAATGGAAGAGGAGGTGTTTCGAACAGATGTGGGAGGTTTAATTTAAAAGACTTTTTCCCTCGCTCTCTCTCTGTGCCATGGCCCTCGGACGACAGACGTGTTAACCGGAGGAGCCGAGCGAGGTTTTTGCAAATGGGGTTTTATTGATTTAATATGTCATGGGAGTATGTACTCCAATGTTACTGTAAATGTACTTACATCAGTGGAATTAAATTCCTTATAATTGTAAACCAGTTTTGGTAGCGTTATTATTGCAGTGTGTCGACGGCACAAGGAAGCCGGCCACATGGCTCCGGCCTCCTCTTTGTTATGAGGTAAAAACTTCTATCTTAACAAATTTGGCGAATCCACGAAGGGACAGTCTTGCCGGCCTCGCTGTGTGTGCTGACGGCGGCGTTAGTCAAGCAAACATCCCGGGCCCACAATATCGGTAGGCAGAGCCGTTTCATGAAATCTGTGAGTTAGCTTCTAGGAATCTTAGGGGAATCTCTGCTTGGCTAAGCGCTGCTAACGGCTAACGCTCCGTTGCCGGTGGGGACGTTCCACGAGGGAGGCCACGTTCCACTGAGGTAGGTACGATTTACTGTCTGAAGTATGATGAACTTAAGGGATTAGTCAAGAGTATAAGGATCCTAAGAATTAATTAAAGGCAGACAGCGCTGTGTAATTAAATCACCACATTGGAACCAAACAAGCTGTGGAACGGGCGAACTGCTTTGCTCATGCTGGGAGCCTCCTTCGGCCCAACATAAGTATTGTTAGGCCTGCAGATAGCTAGTTTAAAGCAGGTATGTGACTTGGCGGACTGAGATTTCGTGGCATTCCGGCTTAGAGGTGCAAGTCTTTGTGGGTTCAGCCCACGAGTCTCAGGTCTTGAAGTGTACGTTGCTTAGAGAGCTAGGCTAGCGGGAGTTAGCTTCTGAGGCCGCAGGCTCCAGGAAAGACACTCTTGCTCGCTTTGGCCGTGGATAATTAGTGGGTCGTGTGGGTGATTCAGAAGACGGAGAATAATGGGCTTTTGGTGAAACTAGACAGACTGAGCAGAGTGGTTGTGGCGTTGGCAGTGAATAACTCGCGTTTCATATACGTAACAGTGAGCTCGGGTCTGGACGAGCTAAAGCCTGTTAACCGGAGGTTTAAGGTATAATAAAACCGGACCATAAGTCCAATAATACGTGTGACTAGTCTGTGTTTTAGCAGCGTGGAAATACGTTTAAAATGATGACTAAATAAGTCCAATAATACGTGTGACTAGTCTGTGTTTTAGCAGCGTGGAAATACGTTTAAAATGATTAATATTGCATGATCGCGCTGTGGGGAGCTAACGCTAGCTACGTGTAGCTCCGGTGTTGCGGTACTCTGTATGAAAAATAAAAGTGCTTGTAAAGAAAATAACTGCTGGATTGAGAGAGGAGACAGAAGGCGTATGAGTGGAATTAAAGTGTGGGATTTTGGTGATACTTGTGTGTGCGTATGCTTTATTAGAAGCTCCGTTTTTGTCGTTAGCATTGCGGTTAGCATATCTGTTACAAAAAAGCCGGTTTCAGGACAACTTCCGGTTCGGCGCAGAACAACTTCCGGTTCGGCGCAGACGGCAAGGCAAGTTTATTTGTATAAGCACATTTCAAAGTGCTTCACATAAAACCATTAAAAGCATCAAAACATAAGGCAAAAGAAAAGGAGATTTAAAAACAATTAAACAGAAGAAGGAGTAACTGCAGATAACCGTAAAGAAGTGTTTAGAATCTGAATTTTTCAGAGATTCATTGTCTAAGAGCTGTGAGCTTATATCCTGACCTTAGTTTTAATTAAGCATTATAACTTTAGTCGTTGACTTTGGTTTTAATTCAGCATTTTAACAAAGATTAATGGTTTCAGTTGTGTTTCTTCAATTCTTGAACTTAATTGTGACTCATTATTGTGCAGACCAGAGTGTAAGTGCAGTTCAACAGTTTGACTTGCATTGGTATTTCTGATTGAATATCTTTGAACACAGTTATTGATTTTTAAAGTTGAATTTAATATTTAATTGATTAATTATTCATTGTTTTTTAATTTCATTTTACTTCCAATTTTAAACCTTTCGAATTCAGATTTGGAACTGGATTGTGATTGTGATTCTGATTTAGATGTTGAGTTTGATTTCGGAATTCTAGCTTCAATTTTGGATTCGAGATTCCTTCACATATCCAGTATTGACTAATTTTGGTACACTTACTATTTTACATAGTTCCTAAGAATCAATTTTGACACGGACGGCGCAACATATTTGAGAGATCGTTGACCTCTCTTACACTACAGACGTATGCTAACATTTACTGCTGAACTTTTGGCAGTTCTGTGTTTGTTTTAGTCAAGGTGCGTGGTTGAGTGGGTCCAGATCTGGGAAGTGGAGCAGCGGATCCCAGTTTTGGAGTCAGCGGCCACACGCCATACAGCACAGAGGGTGAGTTGACTTTGATTCATGTGATGACAAGCATGCACATTTAATACACACATTTGAATACTCCTAGGCTGCATAATGTTCACATTAAAGAAGCAGAGGAAGGAAGCAGGAGAACTGGTAAGAAAACTAAGATGTGGAGTAAGGGAAGTAGGAGAACTGGTGGGAAGGCTAAAATGTGAAGTAAGAGAAGTAGAATGCATCAGAAAAGATTTGCAACAGCAGATAGAGGAAAGACGAGCAGAAAGTAAAGAAGACGAGGATATAAAGAGAATGCAGCGGCGACTGCTGAAACTGCAAGTAGCAGAGGTCGACAGAGAATTAAATAGAAAAGTTCAGGCCAAGAAACAGATGATAGCAGCAGAAGCCCAGCAGCAACAAAATCCAGCAGTACCAGCCCCCACGGTGGTGTACAATCAGCCCCCACCACGATGCAGAAGTGGTGCATCCAACAGAGGGAGAGGTAACGATAAAGGGGGGCATGGGGGTCTTGTAAGTAAAGGAGTGTGCTACGTATGTGGGAGAGAAGGTCATTGGGTGAGAGATTGCCCTCATAAAAGAGCAGGAGGACCGATCAATGCAGCACCACAACATGCTCCGTTCCCACCACAACATCAGCAGCACCTACGACCAGGTCCAGCTGGACCTCCTCCCATGAGACATCAACAGATGCCCATGCTGTCACCAGGACCATGAGGAGGTTCACTGTATAGCCAAGATACATAGATGGTTGCCATGTGATCCCTTACAGCAGAGATATCGAGGTGAAGGGGGGATATGGTAAGGTGTCAAACATTTATGGTAAGGTGTCAAACATTTTTGTAGATCCACATTTAGAATAGTTTTCAGTAAAGGTGCTACTCACAATTTTTGAGATTTAATAACGTCATGATAAACCACAACTAGACTTGCTAACTCTAGAAATTGAGAAATATACGGGAGCTCTAACTAACATGAGCCGAGTGTTGTTTTCTCAGGTGACAAACGCAGAAGCAGCAGCTGACGAAAGGAAGCAGGCTGACGTGTCACCAGGCAGTCTGGTGTGGATAAGAGTCCATGAGCGCAGGTGGAGTGAACCAAGGTGGACCGGTCCATGGGAGGTAGTATTGGCAACCTCACATGCAGTAAAGGTGAAAGGTAAAACTGGAGCTACTTGGCACCACCTCACTCACTGTGCAGCAGCAAAGGTAACGAGTGAGACACTCGCAGAGACAGGAGTGAACATCAGACCGGAAAATTTGAAGCCAAAGACACCTCAAAAGAGGGGTTAGACAGTACTGAAGATGACGTTTTCCCCACAGTTTAAGCGAGGGCGTCCAGTAGGAGACTCTAGGTTCAGTGGGTTATGGAAGTCTGTAATTATTTTATTCCTGAGTTCAGTAGCTTCCCTCTTAGTATGTGGAATTAACCACAGACAGGAACCAGATCACATGCATGACTACATCAGGATTCGACATTTAGCCTCAGTAGCTAATCAAACCGATCTTAGACCACGTAGAGAGGCTTCTCTGACGACACTCACCTATGAAAATGTAACTCTCACTCTTACGTTCAAAGAAGGTACGACATCAACGGTCCAGTTCGACTTCTGTGAAGTAGTCTCCAGTCCCAAGTATGAACACGCCTGCGGGTGGATGACCAAAACCGTGTGCATCATAACTGACGAGTGTGGGCCTGCCACACATAAGTATGGGAAGCTGTTATCATATTATGCCTGTGATGTGTACAAAGGGGGTGGGTAGATGTAATCCTTTAAGACTTACCTAAATTGACTGACTGAGGACTTTACGTAATACAGGGAAAGGCTACTGATAGTCCTGCCCCACAAGGGCTCATTAGGATTATTGTTAAGCCTGTAAAAAGACCAGGTTCGACATACGACTGACGCAGAGAATGAGGTAAGGGGTGGAAACTGGAATGGCAGATGGGAATTTATGGTGGGTACAATAGACGGCTTCAAGTCAGTAGTACAGATTGTATTGTGTGATCAGGACCTAGCAACCCCTAGCAACACCAGTTCCTTCAAGATTCAGACTCATAAGTCCTGAATTTAGTTGTATTTTAACTCTGTTTACGGATGACACTTTGCCTCTCCATCACACTTGTCAGAGGCTACACTGGCATTACCCACCTGTAGAATATAATACCCCACCTCTGTTCAAGGTTACAGAGGGTCCATTTGATTGTATAGTCTCAGATACAGCTAAGGGGCCCAATGTAGGTAGTAGTATTGCAAATTATTGCAAATTGTAGCAACAGTCACAACGCTAGCGACTATCTATATAACAGTGTGTTAAGACAGACAGCACCTAGAGCTGATTTATGGTGATGGTGTGGAGGAAGAACCATACATCCAATCCTGCCTAAAGATTGGACCAGTAGATGTGCGTTGATGCAACTTATATTGTCATTCCATATCTTGCCTTTCCATATCTTGCCTGTCACTGATGCAACTTATGGAGAACTCATCTCTCCACGCCCACATGCTAACAGAAGATCCAAAAGAGATGCCGGTGGCCCGAAGGGAGCCTTTGATGACCAAGTGTACATAAGATGTCATAAGACTGCCAAGGGGGGTGTCTAATGACTTTCAAGCCAGAAATCAAATAGCAGCAGATTTAGAATCTGTTTTCTCTCAGAGGGTGATGATTAATAAAAATGTCGATTGGATCAACTACATTTACTATAACCAACAGCGTTTAGTAAACTTCACCAGTGACGCCATATCAGGACTGCATGCACAGCTGGCGAAGACTAGTTTAATGACCTTGCAGAACAGAATGGCATTAGATATGATTTAGCAGAGAAAAGTGGCGTGTGCCAGATGTTTGGGTCTGCGTGCTGTACTTTCATTCCAAATAACACAGCTCCTGATGGATCGGTGACCAGGGCGCTGGAGGGACTGACAGCACTCAGCCTAGAGCTAGCAGACAACTCTGGTGCCACTGATCCATTCACCGACTGGTTGGGAAGTATGCTTGGCCAGTGAAAACATACATTTTTGGCAATCGTAATTATTCTGTGTGCTGTCATCATAGACCGCCTAGTTGTCTGTGGATGGGGGTTCCCTTGCATCCGTGGACCTCTACAGGGGTTTATTGCTCCACCGATGAGCCAGACACCAGTCCAGGCAACCAGTTATGTGACGAGGATGAGGACGCATTGGAGCTTCTGATGGCCACAGTCTAGATGAGGCCACCAGAGGGACTTCACGAGCGGTTCCTGACCATCCTCTCGGAGATCCTGAAGGACCTGATAAAGGCCCAGATGGACTTCTAACACATCCGGTGAGATATTGGAAATTTGGGAAATAGACTGATTGTTCTGGATGAGTAATTTGAGATTTTATTTTTGTTTAATGGGTTATAATGGGATTTTAGGGTGTAAAGATTAAGAAATGTAATTTTGACAGGTGTAAAAGAACAGTCAAGGCTTCTCAGTATGTGTTCTCTAGCCTACAGGCTGTATCCTGATCCTGCCAGCCCCAAGACATGGAAGGCAGTGATTTTCAACGCAGTCGATCTTTTCCTTTGTTACGGATTCTATCTTTCCCTTTTTAAATTTTCCTTTTTTTTTGTCTTCTTTTTACGGACTCAATTTTGAAACGAACTGAACAGAAATACTTGAAATGATATCTGTGTGCATGAATTGTTTGCCTCTGTTTAGATAGATAGGAAGCCTCTCCCTGGATTGAGTAGGGGGGAGGTCTCCAGGGACATTGAATAACCAACTACATTTGAATAACAAACTACATTTGAGTAGCTAACTCACAGTGAACTGTGAGTTAGGGGGGAATTGTAAGAAATTTGAGTAAAAAACTGTAGTTAGTAGATATAATAAAAGTGTTTAATAATTCATAATTAATAATTCATAGTTAGTCATAATCATAAGGGTTTTGAGAATGCATAATTAAGATAAACATGCAGAAGCATGAAACTTCTGCCAAGTTGCAGAAGTATAACTTTTATTTTGAAGGATTATTATAGAAGGGTTTAAAACGTAACTGACAGTCATTGAATGTGATATTAAACTCAGAGCCAGACAAGTGAATACGCTCCTGGAAGTTAGCCAATAGGAATCGAGATAAATGGAAGAGGAGGTGTTTCGAACAGATGTGGGAGGTTTAATTTAAAAGACTTTTTCCCTCGCTCTCTCTCTGTGCCATGGCCCTCGGACGACAGACGTGTTAACCGGAGGAGCCGAGCGAGGTTTTTGCAAATGGGGTTTTATTGATTTAATATGTCATGGGAGTATGTACTCCAATGTTACTGTAAATGTACTTACATCAGTGGAATTAAATTCCTTATAATTGTAAACCAGTTTTGGTAGCGTTATTATTGCAGTGTGTCGACGGCACAAGGAAGCCGGCCACATGGCTCCGGCCTCCTCTTTGTTATGAGGTAAAAACTTCTATCTTAACAGTAGCGAACCTTTGATGCACTATCCAGTGATTCAAAGTATGGTATTTTCGCCGCACTTACTTGTTTACTCGCCGCCATGTAGGATCTGTATGTACTTCAACATGGCGGACAGACCTCGTATTTAAGGAGATCGTGACGTCGGCGAGACCACTCCATTGTGTCAAGAAGAGTTGAGCCCACAGAGCTGCCTCGAAAACATGCATACACGATCAGGGGAAGGTCAGGATATAAAAAGCATAAAGCATATACTCAGAAATCAATAGTTAAAGTGTAATCGAAAGATAAAGTGTATGATCATTATATAACAAAATGTTTAATCAATATGTAACGAATGTTTAATACATAGAGTGATTTAACAAATGTAAACCTGATAATAATATGTGTATCTGAGTATAGTGCAGTCTGAGTGTAGAAAGTACGGAGAAAGAGGAAGTAAGCAGGGTGTTGGCTTCAAGGGATGGGGAAATAATGATGGTTGAGAAGAAAAGACACAAAGCACAATAATGATGAAGGATGAGATCAATAATCATTTTATAAGCAAATGTGTACTAACCAAACCGATTTAACAAATGTAAAAACTGATTAACAAATGTTCTGTGTGACCGGAGCTGCGATGTAAGAAAAGTGCTTGTCAGGATGACTTGCAGAAATTAGGAGAAGACTGTTGCAAGAGATGAGTCAGAGGCAGGAAGCCTGGACTTATATGGACATGTTCGAACCCAACATCCTTTCCAGAGGGTGGGGGGGATGAGAGCATGTATTGAGCAGGAGGGGGGCTAGCAGCCCAAAAGTGTTATAAAAGAAGTAACTTGCAAACAGCAAGACGGGATTTCAACACGCGTGCTGTCCAAATGCACCAGATGAGAAGATACGGACGATTGCAACTGATGTATTGAGGACTTCGTCTCTGTTCACGGAAAGAACACCGCTGTTCGTGGACAAGAAGATTTAAAGACGGAGGTTTTCCTCTCCCCACTGCTCGACTCTTAACATCTGGACGACGGAGAAGCCGCGGCAGCCTAGAAAGACTTTGTACTGAGTTTTGAGGAACTGTTGAACGGGCTCCGTTGCAGAGCAGGAGGACCGAGGGTCCGGCCGGACCTTCGCTCCTAACAACTCCAAAAGTACCCAGGATCTAACACGTGGCGCCCATAACGTGGGGCTCGACGGAAAAGGAGTACGTTGAGTCCAAAAGAAGAACCCCGGCAGCCAAGAGAGGCTGTCGTTCGTGTACGAAAAGACCTGAGGTGAGGCGTTGGGTAGAAAGTAAAGCTGCCCAAGCCACGAAGAAGTCCGATGGCGAGACATCCACGCATCGAAGCTGTGTGTGGTATTTACAAGCCAGCACAGGAGAAGCCGCAGGCGACGGGGAGCATCGACCAGACTCGCCCGACCTGTAGAGGGGCCAGAGCCTGATCCCATCCCTTCCTCAACGCGCGACGAGAGGCTTTGGGAGGAAGGCGACTCGAGACAACAAAGACAAAGACAAAGTCCAAGATGCAAGTGCAGCAGAACGGACCAGATGTTCCAGGGACCGGCCGGCAGACGGAGGCGACCCAGCGGGACGAGCCAGCGGCCCAGATGAAGGAATCGCCACCGGACGGCAGAGAGGACCCGATGGCGACGAAGGCAGCCCACAGACGACGACTCAGCAGGACGTGCCAGCGACATCGACCCAGGACCCGGCAGCAGACGGCAGCGAGGACCAGGAGGAGGACGGCGCTGGAGCATGCAGAGCGGCATCGGGAGGACCGACGCTGGATAAAGACGACAGAGGCAACGTCCAACATCAGGTCATCCTGTACGGAAGAGGATGGACCACCTGGGACGCTGCCATCCAACAACACCTAACCGACCTACATCAAGATGAAAGTAGGGCGTCGGTTAAAGGAGAAGTAGAACAGCAGTGCAAAGAGAAGGGTGAAAAGAGCTAGTCATAACTGATAGTTATTACTGTGCTCAGGCCCTTAACGAAGACCTGTCCATATGGGAGGAAAATGGGTTTGGGAGCGCTAAAAGTAAAAAAGTGGCTCATCAAGACCTATGGAGAAAAATAGCCGAATTACGGCTAAGCATGGAGCTCGAAGTGGTGCACCAGAGGGCCCACACGCGAGAAGAAATTCACTGGCAAGGAAACGAAGAAGTGGATCGTTTCGTCCAGATGACACAAATTGTCTTTGTTGGGATCGAGAAGTGGGAAGATTTGCCCAAAGGAAGGGTAGTCCCAGAAGAGAGCGTGGAGGAGGTGGTGCAGGCAGTGCATGGCGCACTAGGATTTGCAGGCACCGTTCCAACGCAAAGGGAACTGGAAAAGCAGCGACTCTGGATTCCTGAAAAAGAAGTCCGCAGAATCCTAAAAAAACTGTGAGTTGTGTGGTCGATACAACGCAGGAAGGAGAGGACAAAGGGAGGGGAGGACTCACCATTAAGAAAAGAGGAATCCAAGGAGTGGGGCAGCTGAAGCCGGTTCCGCATTAGGAGAAAACCAGGAACTCAAGAATGGCCACCAACATACAAGATTTACCACCCTACGTCAGAGTGGCCAATGTCAAAGGGGTGGTTAACATGAGAAGGAGTACTACGGGGCTCTGGGCAGGAAGAGCCCTGAGGAAGTTGGGTTGTGCAAGAAGTGATTTCTCTCCGGAGAAAAAAGAAGTGTTGCAATGGAGAGAAATTAAGAATGACTGTGTGGTCTGCCTGCTGCCGACCACCCTAGCCGTTGCATGGCAGGGACCCGGAGACCAGAAACCACTCCGGGTCACAGGAAAAAGAAGAGTTTAACCGCATGCGCCATAAACCGGTGAAGGTTATGGATGCATGCATATGCGGTACATGCCGTGTGGAGAAGTTAACAAGGTTAACCTTCATCACCTAGTGGTGATCGACAGCTGGGAGCAGGCATCAGGACCGTCTTCACCAGAGGACGACGTGCTCGTCATCACTGCCCTGGCCGACGAAAACTTCCTGTGAGATTCCTACTAGCTAAGGCGAGGCAGCCTGTGACCTCAAGAAGGGGATGTCAAGAAGAGTTGAGCCCACAGAGCTGCCTCGAAAACATGCATACACGATCAGGGGAAGGTCAGGATATAAAAAGCATAAAGCATATACTCAGAAATCAATAGTTAAAGTGTAATCGAAAGATAAAGTGTATGATCATTATATAACAAAATGTTTAATCAATATGTAACGAATGTTTAATACATAGAGTGATTTAACAAATGTAAACCTGATAATAATATGTGTATCTGAGTATAGTGCAGTCTGAGTGTAGAAAGTACGGAGAAAGAGGAAGTAAGCAGGGTGTTGGCTTCAAGGGATGGGGAAATAATGATGGTTGAGAAGAAAAGACACAAAGCACAATAATGATGAAGGATGAGATCAATAATCATTTTATAAGCAAATGTGTACTAACCAAACCGATTTAACAAATGTAAAAACTGATTAACAAATGTTCTGTGTGACCGGAGCTGCGATGTAAGAAAAGTGCTTGTCAGGATGACTTGCAGAAATTAGGAGAAGACTGTTGCAAGAGATGAGTCAGAGGCAGGAAGCCTGGACTTATATGGACATGTTCGAACCCAACATCCTTTCCAGAGGGTGGGGGGGATGAGAGCATGTATTGAGCAGGAGGGGGGCTAGCAGCCCAAAAGTGTTATAAAAGAAGTAACTTGCAAACAGCAAGACGGGATTTCAACACGCGTGCTGTCCAAATGCACCAGATGAGAAGATACGGACGATTGCAACTGATGTATTGAGGACTTCGTCTCTGTTCACGGAAAGAACACCGCTGTTCGTGGACAAGAAGATTTAAAGACGGAGGTTTTCCTCTCCCCACTGCTCGACTCTTAACATCTGGACGACGGAGAAGCCGCGGCAGCCTAGAAAGACTTTGTACTGAGTTTTGAGGAACTGTTGAACGGGCTCCGTTGCAGAGCAGGAGGACCGAGGGTCCGGCCGGACCTTCGCTCCTAACAACTCCAAAAGTACCCAGGATCTAACAATTGCCAAAAGGGATCAAACACACACTGATGTTTGAAAACGGTTTCCTCCCAAAATGGGAGCGAAGAAAGCCGGCTTTTGGAGTAATGAGATGAAAACGAACCCCACCAGGGGTTACTACAGGTTACTGAAGCATTTTGAAATAAAAACCTCGGGCTGTAAGTCATGCTACGCTGTTTACATTTAATCACGCGGGAAACTTGCTCCCCTATAAGTCGAGCAAGAAGACACGTGGGAGAAATGATTTTGGAAACGGTGCAGGCCGCTAAAACGGATACGCACGAATAGTCTTCCTGATAACAGGAACTCCTGCAGGGCGCAACACAGAGAGACGCGACGCTTGTGCCCTCAGGTGTTTCATTAGCGTTTAATGAAAATCTCAACATTGCAGGGGGTGAACATGACAGAAACAGCTTATTAAAAAGAAAAAGACCTTTTGAAGTAACTGAAGAAACAGAAAGGCCACTACAGCCACACAAAAGAATGACGTCAAATTGAAGGGCGATCAGCATAGCTGTGCGAGCTTAAAAAGACATCTGACGGTCAACGTTTTAATTTACGAGTTTCAAAGCGACGAGATTTCGCTAATAACGTTCCAAAAGTACAGCCGTAAAAACAGCCTCAGAGCCGACACCTGGTTTGCTGTACCTTGATGCCGCTGGTCGTTTTTTTGGCAGATTTGCAAAAGTTCAATCGACATTCAGAAAAGTGTGGTTTATTTTTTTACATCTAAAGATTACATAACGTCTGTAATATGTATTATTGAATCAGATTTATCCCATTTTGGATTTTTAAATGTGTCCCCCTGAAGCTTCCTGTATAGAGCGCTGCAGGGAGGACGTTTTTTTTGTGAACCGAGAAGTTCGCATCACACTGGTTCCCTCGACAGAACAAAACCAAAGGGATTTTTCAACTGGATTTTAGTTTATTGCAGAAAATAAGTGTTCAATAAATTTGTGACACAACAAGCATTCTTTCACGATGTCGCCAAATCTTGGGACCTCACACGTGTTCGGACTGTCAACAAATATTCTGAACATGTGTGGTTACATGACAAGCGGATGGAATCAGACACTTGCTTTTGTCTCTAGACCAACAGGGATTTACACCTTCTCCATTATTCAAGGAACGACAATCTTCTTCTTCCACTGCGCACACAATCCAGGCGTTGGACCGCAGCAATCCAAGGACAACTCAAATTATTCTGAGGGCACAATGTGACTCGTCTCCTCACTTACTTTGCGTTTCCGGCTAATCTTTCTGGATGTATATTTTATTCAGTCCACTCTACACGGTATACATTACATCGAGTACTTTGTTTCGTGTGGTCACATTAATCACGCAAGATCTAATCGTTCAAGCGGAAATTTGGTTCTTTCGTCGTCTTCTTTTTTTGTTTTTTGGACACTTATCTTTGTTGCCGGCATAAACTTACTAAAATGAAAGTTCAGCTCAGTGTGTTGCAGACTCTGCTTCTGGAAAGTGACGGCCAGCACGCTTTAGGTAGGTGCTACTCTCATCTGGCCCTTATCCAGAACAAGGGGAGAATACAGCGCAGGTCTGGTCCATTACTTCCACCTTCTTATCTCACGAAATAACCTTGGCGTCAGTCGGAGGAACAAAACAAAGACTGAGCTGCGACAGTATCGACTGTTTGTCTTCGACAGTATGCTAAGATGCAAACCACAAATATTACAATGAATTGCAGATAAGGTGAATAGAGTTACAGGCCATCTTTCCTGTTATTAGTATTATGTTTAATATGTAAAACAAAATAATGAAAATGGATTATTGATGCAGGCTTAGGGATTGGGTGCCTGCATGTATGAAGTTGTTGTTGTACAAGTTGTTGTCCTGGTACACAGCGTTCTGTTTATGAGCATGTCGCATTGTCCGCCTCACGCCAATAAAAGTCTATTAAGCCTGTTTGACTTTGCTAATGCAAATCAGTCTTTGGCGGAGAACGGGCCGGCCAGAGTTCCAGCCCACCGAGCAAGAGGCTGGTGTGACAGAGAACAAACACAAGCACTAATGCAAGTCACTAAATGCCCAGTGGGGGTTGTTTTTATTGATAATGTATGTATGGTAATAATGATGGTACAGAACATGCTAATGGTGGTAAAGATAATGGGATGACAAGTAATAAAATGCCCAGAGGCATGATCATGACGGTGATGATGAACTTCATGACCTCCCCAAACTGTGTAGCTGTTTAATGAGGTCTTCTTCTGGTATTTTGAGATTCCAACAATAACAGTGTGTTAAATTGAAATGAATGAAACTTCTTCTTCTTGTTTTTTTTACCATGATAACGGCATTGCTGTAGGGATGGCAGGGTCAGCCAGTCCACCACTTTGGTCCAGGCTGAGATAGCTCTACAGATATTCAATGGATTGTCATTCTATTTGGTACAGACATTTAGGGAGTGCAGAGGATGGATCCTAATGTCTTGGTGATCCCATGACTTGTTCCCTAGCGCCAACATGAGGTTTGCATTTGTGGCTTTGAGAGAAGCATGTCATCATTGTCACTCACTAGTCACACACAGAGGATCACTTAAGTTACTACAATTAGTTCTAACTCTTTATCATCAGGTCAAAATGTCTTGGTTTACGACCAAATACCTGCAAAGCTTACGACATTCCCACCAGCTTTACCTGTACTTTGTGTTCACTGCTAATTCGCAAATGTTAGCACGGTAAAATGATAAAAATCTAACCTTTTTCACACAAGCACACGAGCATGTTCGCATGCTGACACTTAGCCTTCAGTGCAAAGTACCTGTGAGGCTAAGTACAGCTGGTTTTGCAGTTGAACTAGTTTAGGGTGACAAGGAGCACTATGGTGTTCTGCTAGTGGAGGGAACCCGAGAGGATCGGTGGCAGCTCTGCTTCCATATTCAGAAGAAACTAATCCATGGGACTAGTTTGTCTTTTGTAATTGTCCCATCTCCAGTGAACTGTCCACATCGTTTTACAAGTGTAGATACTTTTCACGAAATGCTCTTTTACTGCCACACCAATGGTTCGAACAACATTTTACCATTCCAGGAAAACTCTGTTCCCATAAGTCCTACAGTGCAGTAAATCACATTTGCAATTTCAGTCCTGCAAAGATTTGAAATGTGCATTCAAATGCATAAACATAACATCCTGCCTGCGTCCGACGGTGACCAATGCGAGGATGGGGAGAATGTGTTCAGGCTCTGCTGGCAGTCCCGCCTTCACACTGTACTGAAAGTGTCCACACAGAGTCCGCATCATGCATGCTGGAGGTGTACTATTGGTCTCGTCTGTCGTGTCTGACTCATGTACTGTATCGCTACATGTGTTTGCATGGATGCTGACGGCTGGGCAGACTGCCCCGCTGGCCGACGTGCGAGGACCAACTGCAGGGTTGTGGGTAAATGCAGACGGACGGACGGAGCGGAGACTAAAGAGGAGGTGGTGTTTGCTGTAATTTAGGAGAACAAGGGAGGGGAGGAGGCAGCATTTACATTCATCACAGGAGCTCGCTTGGCCTCAACTCACATGACGTGAGAACGAGAGAGGAGAGCGCCAGAGCAGTTGCGATAAAAAATAGAGAGGGAGAGATACAACGAGACATAATGGGGTTGAGCAAGAAGATGTTTTCTGTGTGTCTTGTTTTTCTTTTTCTTTTGAACGCAACCCCGGGAATTCTGTTGTGGCGATGAATCTAAAACGTTGGATTTTCAAAAGAGGGCAAACAGAATATTCCTGGGATCTGTTTCAAATCATCTCGCCTATGAGCTGCAGCAACGCTAAAAACAGAGAAACATTTGAGACGGAAGGCGCACTTTTATTTCTTACTAAAAAGTATGAACACATTCTGCTGTTTCAAAAGCAATGCGCTTCCAAAACAAAACGGAAAGAAGACCACAAACCGGTTTGCTCCCGCGTCTTCATTGAGAAGCACAAAGAGGAAA
Organism: Melanostigma gelatinosum; assembly: GCF_949748355.1. Taxonomy (NCBI): domain Eukaryota; kingdom Metazoa; phylum Chordata; class Actinopteri; order Perciformes; family Zoarcidae; genus Melanostigma; species Melanostigma gelatinosum. The sequence goes on from NC_136646.1 coordinate 10,145,619, forward strand.
ACTCATTTCCGCACGAGCGTCCATCTATTGACTGTGACGATTCGCCTACATGTAGTTTTACCTTGTCGATGACCATGATGTGTGGTAGCGCACACACGGGGTGTTAGGGGTGTTGATGGTGGACCGCCGGCCTGTTTTCCCACCTGGAGTCCGTCTCGGGGGGAAAACCTTGTGCGTTAACGTCTAATCAGTTCAGATGGAAACAGTCTCTAACACGAAACGGATGGACCCATAGGACGTGCGATTGTGTGCGATTCGATATATTTTTTGACGTGTGTGTGTGTTTGGGTGTCTGTGAACACGTACTAGGAGGGAGCAGTGGAGCTTATGTAAGCGTCTTTGTGTGCCAGTGTGTCTGTACTCAGCACAGAGTGTCACGGTTGAATCATATTTATACTGTAGGTCAGCAGGAGCACATCTGAACATATGATGTATAGGCTGCTGTGTGTGTGTGTGTGTGTGTGTGTGTGTGTGTGTGTGTGTGTGTGTGTGTGTGTGTGTGTGTGTGTGTGTGTGTGTGTGTGTCACAGCATGTGGCTCTGACGTGCGCCAGCTTGGCACAGCACTGGTGAGTAATTGAGCGATCACATTGTGGTCTTCGCTCGCGCCTTTCTTCTTCCACATCGCTGCCTCCTTCTCTCCTCTCTCTCTCTCTCTTTTCTTATTCTCCTTCTAGCCTTCTCTCTGTCGTTCTCTCCCTCCCGCCTCCCTCCCTCCATTATCCTTATTTTCTCTCCTCTCTCTGACACCCCCCCCCTCCCTTTTTGCTCCCTTCTTCCGTTGATACGGGGATTGCAACAGTTGCGAGAGACGCAGGAGGCCATGGGTGAGGCAGAGCACGGACAAAGCAAGGGCAAAGAGGGGAAACGGCAAAAAGAACAAAAGGATGAAAATTAGAAAAGAGGTCTGAAGGAGAGATGAAGTGAAGTGAACGACCGGACCAGCTGGTGACTCACACAGACCGATCCTCCTTTCTCAGACTCTACTTCTTTAATCTTTTGGGCCGAGAGACACCGAACAAACAGACCTCGAGTCTCGGTGAGTGCGGCGGTATCTCCCCTCAGGGCCTCAGTGCCTACTCAGAGGCAATTGATAATTGTGCTGCAAGGCACTTTAAGGAAATGAATGGAGCCGTCTAATCAGACATTCATATTGTTGACATTTAAAAGTGCTACATGAAACACGCAACAGCATTTTAAAATCAATATATCACGAATGAATTAATGTGATAAGCTGGAGTAATTAAAGAAATGAGAGGCATGATCAAGACACATGATTCACATCGTCTCTTATCGGAGGACAAGAGGAGAAACGTGGCTATTTACTGTGGGAAGAAATAAAAATCTTCATTTGCATCAGAAGAGCGGCACCATTTTCTGGTTTCAGCCATAAAATTGAGTCAAATCTGACCCAGTCGCACAAACAACAAAATCCATTGCAGCGGCTGCCGAAGCCTTTCAGCCACGGCCTCATTTGTTTACACCAATGAAACAAAATGAACGGCGTACTGATTCTAAGGATGTTAAAATACCGCTCGTGCCACCAGTGAATGACACTCTGATGTCACTCGGTGTGACTTACAGCGAAGACGAAGCGAAGTCTCGCTCGGTTGTGTTCTCACAGAAGCGCACCGGGTGTCGTAAAAGGCTGCATCTGTAAACGTTTGTTTGGGACCAGAGAGACGGAGGTCCACACCTGGACAGATGTAAATGGTTGTGTTAAGAGGTTAAAAGAGGAGGCGGTCCGGGTGAGGCAGCACGCCCTTTTGATCCTTTCAATGTGAGTAATTAACCAGAGTCTCAAATTAGTTCTTTTTCCATCCATATCTCCTCTCTGGATACACTCTACGCTTCACGGGGAAAGCACTGACTCATCTCAGCCGATGAACAGATGGAGGTCCGGTCCCTCTCCACCTCTGGATCGGGGCGGGGGCAGGCGGAGATAAGACGAATAAGGGTCCCAGCAAAGGGCTGGTGTAAGGCTCGCGAGGGGATAAGAGGGGCAGATGGTTGTCTGAGGAGGGGAGGAATAGGAGGAGGAGCTGCTTGTAGGTCTAGGTGGTGGTGGTGTCGGGAGAAGTGGAAAAAAGGGAGGGCCAGACTACTTGTGTCTAGAGGGACGAGAGGTAAAGGATGAGAGGACAGCAGAGCAGAGAGGGAGGGAAGATGGGGAGGAAGGAGGTGGAGGAGGCTGTGGGTGTGAGGGCATGTCCGGGGGGAGTGAGGAGACGTGAGTGGAGGACCGGGATGTCGGGAAAGGTGTGGCTGGTCGCGTACCCAGGAGGGGACACGGAGTGAGAATGAAGGAAACGAGGCCAAGCGGGAGGAAAAGAGAGGGGGGGGGGGGAGGGCTGAACTTTTGTTGCCGTTTTAAGACATTTACACACAGAGTGGCAGAAAAGCAGATCCACTCCTTCCGTTCTTTCACAATAAAAGCCCGAGACATAATCACTGCGTAACTGTTTGGAGGAAAAGTATTTTTCTAAAAGGAAACTCAATAAAATAGCTTTCAGTAGCTCCGGCCACATCAATGTAATTCAGACAGACGATAGTGGAGTTGGTCCTCTGCCAGCGTGAATCATTCTTTCAACGGTCGCAAATTTGCATCGCTGCGAATTCGCTGAGAATTTTTGATTTTTATCTCTTATTATTATTATTATTATTATTTCTTGGTCACGCCCCCGGTGTGTAAAGGCCTTTTAGTGTGCAAATCCTGTTCTCTTCTACCGGCATCTTGGGCAGGGAGAGAAACCAAGGGAGGGATGGGGGTGAGTAGGTAAGAAGGAAAGGGAATGAGGAGAGTGTATTCACACCGGGACATCGAGTGTAGGTGCCTCCTGTTAGCTGCCACGGGATTAACCAGACCTCTGCATCAAGCCACATTCATAACAAGATAGAGGAAGAAGCATGGAGGGACAGGGCAAATTACGGATAACGTTTTTAACGTCGGAGCGCAAGAGTAAAAGGGTGAAGCCAGGATGGAGGGACGGACTAAATAGAGCAAGGGCACTTCCAGTCCATCATGTCGCGTCTTTAAATCACAGCTGTCTCATCTCACTTCAAATTATTTCCCTCTCTAAGTACACATTCATTCTAACTTGTCTGCATTAATCTAGTGCATGGGAGCAATCTGTCCACGGTGTAAAGCAATAGAGCAGAGGAGAGAGGCCCGATTGCAGATGGAGAGAGCGAAAGTGAGGGTGAGCGATAGAAAAACAAAGTTATGGAGCGAGTTTAAAAATGGCCACTTTTGTAAATGGCCGGAGTAAATTGAGACCAACGGGGTTGGAAAATAGGACATATAAATTTAGGACTCTGTATTTTTCACTACCTCCCCCGCCCCCCTTCTCTCCCTCTCTCTCTCTCTCTCTCTCTCCGGAGAACGGGAACACACACACAGTGGGTTGTCACATTTTCTAAACCAGGACAATGAGAAGGTAAGTAGACCGGTAGTGGGACATTGCCGTCATAGTAGATCAGGCACTACTGAGCCCAGCTGCACCAGGAAACCTTTCAATACATGTGGATGTGTCTTTCTCAACCTACAGGGTTGTTGTTATAATCCTGAAGATTTTCATCAGCTTTCTATATTTTCTAAACAGCCATTTCATAATCCCCTTATTACACCATGGGTGTATACTCCTCGATCCTGATTGGCCCATTAATTCCTGATAATGGACATCTACTAACTAAATAGTCCGACTGTTCACCGTTATATTATCCCGTTATATTAAATGTACCGTTTCTCCCGTTGCCAAGTCACATCTATGGTGCGCCCTATTTACTGGAGTAGTGAACAACTTTTCCATTGTATAAGAACCTGATAGAGGACGGTACTATTCAAGGTACTAGCAAACCCTCTGGTGTTACCACAGAAACAGAGTTAATTCCTGATAATGGCCACCTTTTCGTGTATTATCTCTGACATGTAGTCGTTTTAATTGTTGGTATCCATGTACTCTGATATTTCCCACTGCTTTTGCTCCACATTTTATTGTGAACAAACGTCAGAAAACGCAATGTGTTCCACATCAAGACTGCAATCGTTCATCGTCCTTTCCCATTGCCAGGAGACGAGTATGCTTTTCTGATTGTTTATTGGTATGTCACGTACATCGGGCTGCAAAAACAGGGTTAGCAAAAGAGTGAAAAGCAGCATGGAGGCCAGTGAAAATGTTACAGTGGCTACTTATTTTATCAATCAGTCTCTCTTTCAAACTCGGTGCCAATTACTTTGGGATGACGATGGAGCGTTGCCTGGATGGAGAGACGGAGAGAACTTCAACGTGCGTCACATGGGATATTACCGGAAAATCACTGCTCATCGAATCGGAGCCAATAAACACCCGTTTCAGTCGTCTGTACCGGGAACGAACGCCGATTGTAACCTTTCCCATTTGGTGGGTTTTTTTGTTGAGTGGAAAAAGGGGCTTTATGTTGCCTCCAGTGTCGCCAAATCAACCAGGACTGCATTCTCGTCTTATCTTAGTTTAACTGGAGTGCTGTCCATCGAGATGCGTCAGTACCACACTACACATGAGCGACTGCATGAGCCTACATTTTGAAAAACTGCTGCATCAAAATAAAGAGAAACAGAAAGACACAGACATTCCAGCCCTTATATGTGTTCGTGCAGGAGAAGTTATTTTTTACCTTGAACACAATTTCGTTTTCAGAAGTCTTCAAGTGAAGTTTTTTTTGCAATTGAAAATAGCCAGATATGACAAGGTGCTATTAGACAGAGAGACGGGGGGAAAAAAACTGAACAGAGAAGCAGCGGGGAACCAAACCGGACAAAGGGAGCAGCAGATAAAAGGAGAGCGAACACATCCGGGATGAAAGGACCGATCAGAAAGCTGTTAAGGGGTTTACTGTGCTTTGCTGGACACCACAAAATCCATGAATGAACCAAACAATTAGGGGAGCGAGATGAGGAAGAGACGGGAACAGAGCGAGCGAGAGAGAGAGAGCGAGAGAGAGAGAGAGAGAGAGAGAGAGAGAGAGAGAGAGAGAGAGAGAGAGAGAGAGAGAGAGAGAGAGAGAGAGAGAAGAGAGGCACGAGAGAGACGTCAGGCACAGGAACACTCGCTTTTAATTCTCTTATCGTTTACAAATGCTCCTAATTGCGTCTGTGTTTTCGCTGAGGACGCGGCGCTGCCAAGTCCAACAGCACATTACATTAATAGAGTACAGGACCTCAGCGATTACTACAACAATAGGTGCTATTGTTGGACATTAATTGGGAATATGAATGCTGGCACATTTAGGCTCAAACCGCTGGATTAAAAAAACTCATGAGGACGTGGAAAACAGGAAGTGACAATGAAATGAAAAAAGGACTCTTCCCCCGAGTGAACATCAATAAATAGCTTCTTTGGAAAATGAGGTGAGGACAATAATTGATCCCCTGAATTCACCCCTGTGATCGAATGGTTCAACTGGCTCACACACACACACACACGGTTGTGTGTCGGAGACAAAATCGCTCAATCTCTTCTCACAAAAGGCTCGAAACACCCACGGGCCAAAAGAGACCACACTGCCAACGATGAAAAGCCTCAATTATTTGGGCAAAAGTTAATTGGTCACATCCCGCTGTTTTGTTCCTGGAGACGGCTGCCAAGTTACACAAAGGGTGGCAGTGTGTGTGTGTGTGTGTGTGAGTGCCTGCGAGGCCGTGCGTCTCTTCGTGTTATGTGTGTACGTGATGACGACGGTGCAGCAGCAGTCAATGGTGGATCTAGCTCAGCATAGTGAGTTTAATATTCATACATTAAACGCTCTTGTAAAACACGTCTTCCCATATATTTGTAAAAAACCAACACCACATGTGTATGCTGTGTTTGTGCGTCTGCCTGCATACGTTTGCATGTATGTGATATTCATATGCTATTTCCCCCCAGGTCTTCATTTTTTCATGAATTGCCGAGGATCCAACGCTTACACCCCGACGCTATATCTCCCTCCTATAATCTACAGCGCCGGCAGCCTCCGCTGGGACATTAGCTCGCTGTTGGTATTATGTAGCGGGCCCTGGGGTGATCGACGACATCTACAGCTATTTGTACCGCTACAAAGCCGTACCTCCGAGACAAAGCTGAGGAAGAAACGGCTCGCCGTGTCTCGATAATGTGAGCATTAGCCAAAGCTTTAGATCACGCTGATTACTGCAGTCCAACAGACACCGGCGAGGGACGGCGAGCAGGGTGGCGCTGGAAACCACTACAGACAAAAGATTGGCAGCTCCGGCCGTGTTGGCTGGGTAAAGACACACACACACCCTTAAATTGTTGGATGCTTTCCCTCCTCCTCCTCTAGCTTGTCCTGTCTTTCACAGATGTGGGTACAGCTGTGCTCTATCCATCTCTCTCTCCTCCTTCATTTAGGCCGCTATCTCCCCGAGCGAAGAGGCAGCTTCTCTTCTTCATGTAACGTTGGCCACGCCGGATGGATGGCGATGCACCTGCTGCTGCACTCGCTGCAAAACACACGCTCCGCGTCACTCTGCCTTTCTCCCCCCCCCCCTCTCTCGCCATCTCTCTCCTCCTTTCCTTTTCTCAGTCGCCGCCGTGCACCCGTCCTCTTACTTACCGCTCCAGCCCTCCCTCACTGATCTCACTCATTGATATAGATGTGAGTGCCCTTTGCCTCCATCCATCTCTCTCTGCTTCCCCCTTCCTCCACCTTCCTCTTCGTTCCCTGCTTATTCTGGAGCCGCATGGCTTCCTCTTTCCTTCCCTTCATCTATTCAACTCTCTCACTTTCAAGCTTTTCCTCTTCACCGGCAGTAACTACAGATCGCCACCTACCACTGGCAAGCTGCATGCACCGATGCAACCGCAGTAGACCCACGAGATTATGGCTGAGCTGCTGCTGCAGCTCCATCCCCAAGAGGAATGGCTCGGAAAACATCCAGCTGTGTCCTCGTTACAGATGTCAGAAGACTCAGCGAGTCCTAAGGCCGACTGAGAGACGGATGCTGCAACTGTTTTTTTTTTAAGTCTTGGGTTATGATGCTGGACTGGATGGGGGGGCTGTATCTCCCTCTGCCACATAATGCTACTTGTAGACTCTTTGACATGGCACAAGAGTAGTAGTCCACTACAGAGGGTGTGTTTTATGGAATTATCTTGTTCCCCCAAATATTCCCCCAAGTATTGTGTGTGTGTGTGTGTGCGTGTGTGTGTGTGTGTGTGTGTGTGTCTGTGTGTGTGACAGAGCGCGGCAGTAAGATAAACACCTCATACAGTGATCCCACTTCCTAATCTTTGTCAGTCCGTTTCCTTCACGATAACAAAAAGAGAGAAAAAACACAAACCAATTTTTCTTACGCTCTGTAACTCGACCTTTCCTTCTATCTCCCACAATTACTCTCGATCGCTTTTTCATCCATCTCTGCTGTCCATACGGAAGAAAAGTTCTCACCTCACTCGTTCTCACCCCTCTTCATTTCTCTTTATCTGCCTGAATGTCCCACTCACTTTCAGAGACATTTTGCCTCCCTCCTCCCTCCCTCCCTTCTCCCTCCCTTCCTCCCTTCTCCCTCCCTTCGCCTTTTCCTTTTCCAGGCTGAACGGTGTCAAACTCGGTCTCCTCTCCTGCTGTTGACTCAGCCCGTGTCCTCTGCGCTTATCTGCCCATCACCTCTTCAGGCAGCAGCGTCTGAGCCCCCACCAGATCTGGCAACAAAAAAACCTTGAAACCCCTCTGCTTCACTCACAGTAGCATTTCTTCCACCCAATCTCATCCTCACTATCTCAATTTCTCCACTTTCCACCTTGTCTCTCTTCCCCCCCCCCCCCTCTCCCCTCCCCCCGATCCCTCTCTATCGTATTTTTCGCTACTCCATTGTCTCAGCCCGTTAGGCAGACACAAATCCGTTTGGCGACTGAGCCTTGGCGTGGCCCCGTCCTCGCTCTCCTGGGCCCCGGTGCAGCCGGAGGAAGCTCTCAGGAGAGGCGGACTCTGGCTTGTGGCCGGGGAAATCCAATTAAACCGTTGCCCCAAAAACGCTGCTCTTTTTCTGCCGCCTGGTGCACTTAGGACACGTGTGCTTAATGAACGATGCTGTCCCTGCACACTCACACTCACACACACACACACACACACACACACAGTCCCATGCATTCCTTAACCACCCACCCCACTGCGTCCAGATTAACCTCCCGCTCCTCCTCCTACATACCCGAATCTTTCCACGCAATTAGACGCAGAAAGACATTTTCACATGCAATGTAGCCGAGGAGGGAGTGCTCTAGAGGAGTTATGTGGTTTTTAAGACACACGGTTAGTGGGGTTAGGGGTTAAAGACAATTTCAACCGCAGTTCAGGGGGCCGGTATATTTGCGTGCATTGGGCTGTGAGCAAATGTGTGTACTGTGTACTGTACAGCAGTTTCTTGAATGTGTGTTCGGAAGAGTGCCGGTTTAAACGGGGGTGGACGGTTGTCTGCCATTTCCAGTGCTCTAATGAGAAGGAACAGAGAGAAGGCCGCTGGCCTTGCCGTGTCACTGTGACTCGCGTCTCCGCTGGCACAAAGACCTGTTGACGGGGGGGGGGGGGGGGGGGGGGATCAGCGGACACACTGGAGGACGACGAGAGGGACAGGGATGGCCGAGATAAGACCGAGGCTCTGTACGGGGGGGGGGGATCAAATGCCGTCGAGCAAGTTCCCCGACAGCAGAAGCAAATGTCACGTGTTTTAATAAAGCTTTTCCCGCTTTCCCCGCACAAAAGGCACATTAAATTGAGCTTTTTTCCCATATCATCTAATGCAGCTGCGTTTATGCACCAAGCAGCGAATGAACGAGTTGATTTTGTGGAATGGGGTCCAAGTCTAGATCCCAGGCGGGCACAGATAAAGCAGCAGCAGATTGCTTTATCCCATTAGGCAAGGCCTAGTGAATAGGCAGAGATCTAGCTCTCTGGTCTGGTGAAACCTCCAGCTGATCCTGGCGCTGGCATCATCAGCACTGTTGGCAGTTCGTCTTTCAAGTCAGACACCCCAGCTTACCCTGTCTGTCTGTCTGTCTGTCTGTCTGTCTGTCTGTCTGTCTGTCTGTCTGTCTGTCTGTCTGTCTGTCTGTCTGTCTGTCTGTCTGTCTGTCTGTCTGTCTGTCTGTCTGTCTGTCTGTCTGTCTGTCTGTCTGTCTGTCTGTCTGTCTGTCTGTCTGTCTGTCTGTCTGCAGTCCGCCTCCCTGTTGTTGTTTTAGGTCTTGATATCAAGAGGACAATGGGTTCAAGTTATGAAGTGCACATCAAAAGCGCATTGTCTCGCTTTCAAGCGCACGCAAGTGTCTCTCAACCTGCAACAGGTTTTTTGTTTTTGGCAGTCAGCACAAAGTAGAGCCCTGCTGAATGGAACAAGTAGACCCATTTCAGACACAATGAGGGAGTAAATAAAAGATGAGCAATAACAAGACAGCATGTGGAAGACACCGATAACATTTACATAAAAACAACCGGCAGTAGTTTAGACTGCGTAGACACGGCTCGTCTTTGAAAATCTCTTTCTTTGATGAAACTGGTGACGTAGTCCGTCTGTGACGAGCTTTCTCGGCGAGTGACAGACGCACGGCCAAGTTTGACAGCAGAGTGCAGCCAATCGAAATGCAGAGATCTAAGTTCACAGACCGGCACGACGTCACATCTTACAATTCAACCAGTAGGTCTGTTGAACTTCCAAATAGACTAAACTATTTAATGAGGGGAGTATCAAGTGTGCTTTGGTGTTTTAACATATCAGTGCAGGCCGCCACTTTCATATTCACCGTTTCCAAGGTTGAGGCCCTCTTTATATTTTAACACTCAAACCACCCACACATACTTAGTCGCACAATTACTCTGAACAGGGACATTTTTGGGGTTTTTTACAGAACCGGAACTGTTTGAAAAGGAGCACAAGTTTACTGGAGAAGCACTCTGAGGGTCCTACCTTGGCAGCCATGATCATGGAGGAGCCCCCGCGGACTCCGAGGATGGGGATGTGGGTCTGGGCTGAAATGAAGTCGAGGATCTGGGCGATGGCCTCCTGGTCGGTGTCGTCGCCGAACACCACGCCCTGCAGCCAGTGCTCCGTCATGAGGTCACAGATGCTCTTGATGATGCTCTTCGGGTCCGTCTCGTTCATGGTCAGCACCTCCACGTTGGGCGCTATGTGGAGGAAGTCGTCCTTCTCGCGGGCGCCGGCCAGCGCCACATCGCTGGAGTTGCCCACCAGGACGACGGCGATGCTGAGGCCGCGCAGGATGTTGGGCAGGGCCATGTGGTGGGGAGGGGGCTGGGGGATGGGGACGTAGTGGCCGCCGCCTCCCCCGCCGCCTGCGCCGCCCTTCTCTCTCCGCGAGTGGCAGGCCGGCGGCAGGTGGAGGAGGCAGAGCAGCAGGAGGAGAAGGGAGAGGTGGTGAGAGGCGCCGGTGTGGCGGCGGAGCGACGGAGGCGGGTGCAGGGGTCGGACCCGCCTCTCTTGCCCCTGGGCGACCGAGGGGGCCGAGGAGGAGCTGGAGGAGGCCCCTGCTTGGCCGCGAGGCGAAGAGGGGCCGCGGCAGACAGGCATGGTGGAGAAGTGGGAGAGCAATACCTGGAGAGATGGAGGAAGAGGAGGAGATGGAGACAGAGAGAAAGGACGGGTAGGCAGAGATTTGATAAAGGGAGAAGAAAAAAGAAGGGGGGAAAAAAAGAAGAGAGAAGGAGATAGAGGTTAACATCGCACCATGCAACATTGATCGAATGAAGTGAATCGCCGAGAGGCTACATGCATCATATGAATCAGTGCATATCAATGCCCCATTTCCACAGAAATGGGGCATTGAGGGGAGAGAAGAGCGAACTAAGAGGGATGAGAGAAGAGGTCACACTTGACACACATAAGTAGTAAACACACACGCAGATACACGCGGCGGTGGCGTAGAGTTTACGAATAATCTCACGCGGGTCAATAATTCATGTGGAATGTCCTGAAGCAGCATTATGGTATATTATGGGGGATATAAACCCTGGAAGGAGGGAAGAGAGGAGCGAGGCAGGGAAGGAGGGAAGGAGAGAAGAGCGGAGCGAGTGGCGCGAGGAATGCAAACGAGAGAGTGAGAGAGCGAGAGAGAGAGTGAGAGAGCGAGAGAGAGAGAGAGAGAGAGAGAGAGAGAGAGAGAGAGAGAGAGAGAGAGAGAGGGCAGAAGGACGAAAAGACGGCTCCACGCCAAACTCCACTGACTGACAGACTGTCCGGAGCGAGATGAGTGACACGGCGAGATGCACACAAACTTGACGGGATGCAGAAATTGATTAAGTGACTGACAGCAGAGGCGCTGGTAAGAAACTCTCAAACACTCTGATATGATACCCACCCTGCTTCCCTCCCTCGCCCCCGCTGGCCTAGTTTAGCGCTCGCAGCCGCTTCGCCGTCCCTCCATCCTTCCACCTCCCTCCCACGTTCTACTTGACCATATCCATCTCCCCCCTTCCCCGTGCTTATTTATAGAGCTTTTCATTATCGGGGATGCAGAGGGAGAGGAGAGGAAGGGCCATGTGGGGCAATGAAAGGGGGAGAGGGGAAATTAGCGAGATCCAAGAGATGACGGCAGCAAGGTGGGACGGTTAACAACGGCAGCTGGAGACAAAGGAGGAAAAAAACGCTTTCTGAGAGAGAGACGTGTGTGTGTTCTCTGTATGTTTACATCAGAGTGTGTGGGAGGGCTTGTGGCCTCTCGAGCTTTATCTGCATATAGTCGGTGTAGGTGTAGGTGTAGGTGGGAATATTGTGGGCAGAGATTTTGGGGCGTTGGGGGGGGGTAGTCGCTCATGAAGTTGTTCTGAGTGGTGTATTGTGTGTGTGCACGTCTTTAACAAGGCAGATGGAAGGTACAAAGAAGAACAAAAAACACCAAAACAATAACCGCCCCGCCTAGCTGACAGCTAATAAGACAGGAAATGACAGAGAGCGAGAGAAAGAAGCGAGAAAGGAGATGAGAGGGATAAAGGGACGCGCGTGCAGAGATGACAGAACAACTTCTTTCGGGAAAAACTAATTGCTGGAGGTTCAGCTCTAATTACAGGTCCCTGTGTTAATAGTCAATTGCACACCACTCTCCAGGAAGGATGGAGCGGTGGGAGGGATGATAAGAGGCACAACGAGACAGAGAGAGGGAGCAGGAGAGAGGAAACCAGAGAGAGACGGAGAGTGTAAACCAAGGAGGACCTTGGTCAGACGCCAGGACAGATGAGAAAAGGCGGAGAGAGAGAGAGCGAGAGAGAGCGAGAGAGAGAGAGCGAGCAAGAGAGAGAGCGAGAGAGAGAGCGAGAGAGAGAGAGAGGGAGAGAGCGAGAGAGAGAGCGAGAGAGAGAGAGAGCGAGAGAGAGAGCGAGAGAGAGAGCGAGAGAGAGAGAGCGAGAGAGAGAGCGAGAGAGAGAGCGAGAGAGCGAGAGAGAGAGAGAGAAGGAACGGGAGGAGAGAGACAGATGCCCTCTTTGAATCTGGACTTCTCTGGCAGCACTCTGTTTCCATGGCAACAATTAAAATAGGCCTACATGCGCACACGTACAGAGTTGATGGGCACAGAGATACAGACACCGGCGTCAACACACTTGTTGTGCAGTAAGCGTTGGTCATGTAGATGCTCTGCTGTGCACCCTTAAAGAGGGTTCACTTCACACAGCCAGTCCTCTCACGCACAGGTCAGCACAGAGACCTCCGACACTTTCTACACGTCAACACACACACACACACACAAAGAATACACTCCGTTCCATGCATATTCGCACTCAACTCGCCATCTCCCTCTCCCCAACACACACACACACACACAGTCGCCTGCAGCCGCGCACACGCACACACACACACACACCCGAGAGACACAGATTATCTGTGTAACTCCAATGATCATTCATAAAAAGTCCCATAGTGAGTCAAAGAACGTCTCATGAAGAAACACAAAAGACGCATGTCAGACTGTAGATCTCGCGAGCGAGGTTATGACACTAAATGACCGTTTCCCCGTCAGCCAGCCGGCGCGTCTCACCCACCATTTGCTCTATTTGCCACAGCAGCGCACACAGCAGCCATATCAGTGACACACGGGTGGACCAGATCGCCTCTACCAGCCCAACAACCCGAGGTCCAATTCTGTATTAAACATACAAGACATTTGATAACATTTGTGTTGTCAAGATACGAAATAATTACAAGACTCATGTGTCGATTATTTGATCAACAGTAAAAAGGAATCAACGATTTGATGATTGTTGAATCATTACTCATTTGTTTTTGGCAAAATGGCAAAATGGCTAAATTCACTGGTTCCAGCTTTGATGTCATCTTACACCTTAATGACAGTAACCTGCGTATCTTTGGGATTTGGACTGTTTCAAAATGTCTCTCAGTGGTCTGGCAACAACAGCACAACAACCCACCAGTTCTCATCAGATTGAAATATTGCTAAATCGTGACTGCCGCATGGAAGTACGTACATCATCTTTCTGGAACTGAGCCCTTCCCACCTTAAAGCGAGTGAGAAGAGCAGCTCAGATATTAAACACCAGTACAGACATCTCTCATGTGAATAAAAACTAAGAAGAAAGAGTTCTAACTGTGGTAACAAATGATGTGTTCACGTCGGACGTCACTCAAGACGTCGCCGTGGGCTCTGGGCACCTGTGACGGGAATTCTTTGCCGTATACTGACATTTCATACAACAAACAATTCATCAATTTAGAGTAAAAGTAGTTGGCAGATTGATCAACAGGTTGTAAGTTGCAGCCTTTTATTTCTCGTTGCCAGGTTTTCCTGCTAAACAAGCAAACCCGGTGTTTTTCTCGTAAAGGATAAGAAGCCACGTTTACATTCAAACGCAGAAAACCTCACAAATTCAGCAGGATTGAGGAGTCGTTTTGTACTCGTATCGCCCGAGTACGAGTACTTCAGCCTCTGCCATTGTACAGATGCAAGATGGAAGAACACAGTGTTTCAGGTAGTTACCCACCCCAGCCAAACAAAAGCAGGTACTAAGTGGGCCCTGAGTGGACAATAACTGGAGTATTAGTCATGAATGAAGGTCAAGGCTAACATGGCACATACTGCTGTAGTGGAAGGTTGATGGAGCAGGGGATGTGAGGCATGTCGCAGATATTACGGCTCTGTAATTGCCTCCCCTCTCTCCGATTCTTTTTTTTCTGTCAGCTATAAATCATACAATTAAAACTAGCAGGGAGTCCACAGCGGATCTCTGCATGTGTCAAATGCAGACCGGCTATTAAGAGGGCAGGTCATGAAGTGGGCTTGTACGGAACAAACACGGACTGCAGACACACACACACACACACACACACACACACACACACACACACACACATACACACACACACACACACACACATACACACACACATTATCAAGAAAATTGGTCTCCCGAATGCATTTTTAGAAGTGACATTTATGTTTTTTTGTTCCAATGAAAGCCAGCAGAAGAATGTAACCTCGGCGCTAATCTTTTGGCGGGAGACGTCTTTGATTTGAAATTGATTCCGACGGCAGACGGAACCCGACGATATTAAAAGCATTTTTCAGCCGGTGGTATGATGCCTTCCCCAAAGGATGTGACCTAGGCCACACCTCGGGGTCACCGCGCCTCATACGCTGATGGCGGGAGGAGTCAGCTGGATGCTGGAAGTTTCGCTGCCGAAACATTCGACGCGCGAGATGGCGACGGAAAAAGCCGGCCGGATGTGAGAACTCATCACGGACTCATCACGGAGCGATAAATATTCATGCAGCCCGTCTCTGCAGCCTGCTGTGGAGGTGGAGTGTGTGGTTCTGTGTTTGGACCTGTGTCTGTACATGATGTTCTGAAGCAGCCACTTCACCAGCCCCCACACCCAAGCAGACCGGCCTGGCTTCGCAATCACATGCTCTGCCCGAGGCTCCGGTACCAATCCGCCGGCACAATGGCGTCTATTTCCAGAAAGGATGGGGACGCTGAAGCGCCCTTCGCTCTCCTCCTCCCAGATTCCCCCTCTTCCTTTCTTTTCTTTTCTTTTTTACGCCATTCATCTCTTTCTGCCTCCGTTTTATCATTTTGTCTCTTCGAACAATGCTTCCTCTCAATTCTCCCACTTATCGCTCCCTTGCGCTCGCACTCTCCCGTCGCCCTCTTCTCATTATGTGGTAAGTGTCAGGTTGGTCGATGGCGTTATTTGCATGAAGACCGGAGGACAAAAAAAGCCACTGGCAATTTTTCACATTTATTGCCCGGTTTGATATTTAAGAGGACGGAGGAAGATGACACGGAGAGACAACCTCTCTTTGTCTCTCTGGATGACTTCAAACAGTCTGCGGTGCAAGTACATTATCTCAGCCGCCAAGTCGGGCGTGCTGCCGCGGCTTCATTTCTCCTTTTAATTGAAATGAGAGCGTCGTGTCACGTATCAGAAGCAGCAGAACAAGTGAGTCTGAAAAATGGCCCGCTACGTCACTCGAGGCTACTTACAAGTCTAGTGCTTTGGTCGGGTGCTAGCTCGTCACTGCACTGTTAGTAATGAACAGATGAGGAGGATAGAACTTCTAATGTGCGTCTTTCAGCGCTCTGCAGGGAGGAAGACTCTAAATAGTGTTTGTGACAGATGTAATCTGAGGTTGTTGACTTGTTTGGCACCGCGTTGCGCGTTTCTTTGGTGTTTGTCGAGGGCTAAACCCTCTGGCGGCACCTCGGCCTGACCCAGAACGAGTGCTGACAGGCGATGAAAGAAAACGTTACCTGGACAACCTCTTTGGCCAGACGGCACCGTGATGGGGGGGTGGGGGGGGTGGGGGGGGTGGGGGGGGGGTGGGGGGGGTGGGGGGGGACAGACCACACAGGGCTTCAACTGAAACACTTGTTGTTGCCTTCGAGTCTCCTCAAAACTTGTTTGAAGGCTTACTTCTCTTTTTGTAGTTTGAAAATTGTCGTGTAATGTAATTCATGTTCAGAGAATGAATATGTGGACTGTGAGCTGTAGATCAGACACGCACATCGCTGTTATATAAGGAATAATTATGGCGGGAGGGAAGCAGCGAGGGAGGAGGGCCACAGTCACTTTCTGTGCATAAGGTCTATGATTACGCCTCTGCACACTTTTCCCACTTTATTTATAAGTCCAGTGTGTGTGTGTGTTGCAGCTCTCTGCCCGTCTGCAGCATCCACGATGAGCAGGAAGAGTCCTGGGTGAGCGGCGTTACGCCGCGCTACGTTAAAGCCACTTTGTCCTTGACAAGATGTGCGTGATGCTAAAAGTTGAAGCTCTTGCCCGCCTTCCTCTGCTGCGGCCCTGGTGAGAGAGTCCTGCTCAAACAGCCGTCGATGCCGTCCACAGGTCTATATTGGTTTTCCAATTCAGCCTGGCAGAAGAACGGAATGCGCTCCGGGCATCATCTGGAACAAACTATTGATCGACAATCATTTCCCTCTTTATATTCATGCATATATGTGCACTAGTTTATTTTAAGGACAGATGCTGGAAGCTGTGGGTCAACACTGGGTGTCCCATCTTCCTGCACCCAACTGTATATAGCCACAACGCCGCACGGACCCGCTGCCCAAAGCAGCTCCCAGCTCCTGGCAGTGTCCGGGCTCCCGCAAGACACATCGCAGTTTACCGTGGAAGAGTAAAGTATCACCAGAGCTCATGTGCCGGGCAGACGCAGTCCCAATGTGAAGCGGTTCCTGAGAGGTGGCAGCTGTTGTGCGGGTTAAACCGCCTGCAGCTGTCTGAGGGAGTGCTGGTCCTGCAGCTGTCTGAGGGAGTGCTGGTCCTGCAGCTGTCTGAGGGAGTGCTGGTCCTGCAGCTGCCTGAGGGAGTGCTGGTCCTGCAGCTGTCTGAGGGAGCGCTGGTCCTGCAGCTGTCTGAGGGAGTGCTGGTCCTGCAGCTGTCTGAGGGAGTGCTGGTCCTGCAGCTGTCTGAGGGAGTGCTGGTCCTGCAGCTGTCTGAGGGAGTGCTGGTCCTGCAGCTGCCTGAGGGAGTGCTGGTCCTGCAGCTGCCTGAGGGAGTGCTGGTCCTGCAGCTGTCTGAGGGAGCGCTGGTCCTGCAGCTGTCTGAGGGAGTGCTGGTCCTGCAGCTGTCTGAGGGAGTGCTGGTCCTGCAGCTGTCTGAGGGAGTGCTGGTCCTGCAGCTGTCTGAGGGAGTGCTGGTCCTGCAGCTGTCTGAGGGAGTGCTGGTCCTGCAGCTGCCTGAGGGAGTGCTGGTCCTGCAGCTGTCTGAGGGAGTGCTGGTCCTGCAGCTGTCTGAGGGAGTGCTGGTCCTGCAGCTGTCTGAGGGAGTGCTGGTCCTGCAGCTGTCTGAGGGAGTGCTGGTCCTGCAGCTGTCTGAGGGAGTGCTGGTCCTGCAGCTGCCTGAGGGAGTGCTGGTCCTGCAGCTGTCTGAGGGAGCGCTGGTCCTGCAGCTGTGGAAGTCACACACGGCGATAATGCACGGTCAACTAGCTCATCCGCACACTTCCATCAAGCCGGAGGTCACAGCGGAGTGAAAATGCAGTTTACGTCTAGTCTCAGGTGGTGTGTGTGTGTGTGTGTTGCGAACAACTTTCCGTCTTCCATCAGCTTTTTTTATTTTTGCATATCAAGTCCATGGACACAAAGACACTCGCACACCTCAGACTGACAAATGTGTTTTGACAACATTCGGGGAGATAAGCGCTCGGTCTCTTGGCTCTCTCCCAGGGACACGTTTCTATTTACACCTCCTCCGCCTCGCAGAGGAGACGCTTAATCTTCTCCATGATTTGTGGCTCCAGCCCCGAAAATCCCCCCCCCCTCTCCACTCTGTTCTTCTCCTCTTCCATCTTAACTTCTCTTTGTGCTCTCCCCTGCTTCCCCTCCGCCTCGTCTCATCGACTCGCCTTCCCTCTCCTCATCTGCCTCGCGTCAGCATCAGCGCTCCGCTCCACGTGTCATTGCGAAAGACCTTTGCCGGGATTGTTTGTACGTGCGGCGTTATGCAGCACACACACTCCATTGTCTGCCGAAAGGTAAAGCTATAGGACGGGACGAGCGCGGCGCATTAAAGACCAGCTGTAATCACTTTAAATGTGTTTTATTGTCAGTTTTTCACAGATTAGAGCCGCAATAATCTGTCCTCCTCTGTCCATCTCGTTCCAAGCTGTTATTTTTGGCACCGGGATTCTGCCTTTTTGGATTAGTAGGTGTGGATGTGGCTTTTCTTTGTGGGACTGAGTGCGTTTGTGTACTAGCAAGGTATCTGCACCGCTCCACTGTTGTGGGCTGGGGAAATAATCTCGAGTGGCTGCAGGCTCAAAATCCGCCTCGTTTGTTTTCGAGTGGAAATAGACATTTCATGGGTACGCTTGGATCCATCTTAACACAAGCCCTGAAATATGCTTGCGCAATAACATACTGTACTTTGTCTGCCAGTACAATACACACATCCCTGCAAAGAGGACAATGAGCACAACGTGCGTGTACAGCAAAACCGAATACATTATCAGGAACTTTTACACTAAAAGCGTCATTTTTCTCTCCATCCACATCAAGTTAAAGTGTCCATCTTCTAATTTCGAGAGCATCAAAAGTAATAAGTTAACGTTACGTAACTCACCCACCCATAATCTCTTACAGACCCCTCGAAGTCATACCACCTCTGCAAACACACTGGAGGAAAGCCATCTCCTCCCTCTCCCCTGAGGCTGAATATTGACTGATGGACTTTCAATTCTGTCGCTAATTTTACACATTTCAATTAATTCCAGGTATTCTTGCACGGGACCTGCTATGATGAGAAGCTGCCGGAGGATGGATTTCACCGCGCTGCCATTTTCACGACGAGAGCCCAAAACGCACACTCAGAAAGAGGCTGCGCGTGGCATCTCCAAGCTTGTTTTTTCGGGTGTTGTTTTTTTTCGCATGATCATCACAATTTTCTTGCAGACTTAAGGCTGTCACAGCTGTCTCTCTCCCTCCCTCTCTCTCTCTCTCTCCCTCCCTCCCTCTCCCTCTCTCTCTAGCAGTCGTCCCGGGCTGGCGTGCCAAACGCCTCTCTCTCCGCTGCGGGATGATGATGATGATGAGGCTCCCCACAGGGATAATGACATCTACGAGCGTCTCTCCGACGGATTTAATCCCACCCAACGCTCAGCCTGAAGAGAGAGAGAGACGCGCACCCAGGGAGGATAGCGGCTGCACCACGCGCAGAAGGCCGGGTTTGCCAGGCAGCAGCCAATGAGACGGAAGTAAGACAGGAACAGGTGAAAACACCTAAGCATGGTGAACTGCTCTGCACAAAGCCAACACAGCTCTTCTAATCCGATAACAGTGTAGACACACTGCTGATACAAAAAACTGCATGTTCTCTTTGAGCGGATAACACACCAAACCCCTGCATGAAAGCAGCTTTTCAAAGGATCTGTTGGAAAGAAGCACCTCTTTATCTCCCATTGGACAGCAAATAAAACCGTCAGAAGACGTATAAAATAAAAGCCGGCACTTGAACTAACTTTTCAAGCAGTTCAGTGATGCACCAACAGTTGCCTCACAAATATTCATGGCTGCATAACCATATACAACCCAATGGTGGCCTTGACTACGGGGAGATTCGAGGCCTGGCTCGTCCCTGTGAGCTCCCTGGACGGGGTGAGTTGTGCTCGCGAGACGCGCAGAGTTCATGAATGAGCAACGGGGGCCCCTTGAAGGAGACACGTTTTTAGGCTTCAACCTGGTGGTACTCCTGAGAGGAGTCTTTGAAGACTCACTGTTTTGCGCATAAATATATTCATCGAGTTGGGGTTGTATTTATTTCTGTTTGACTGTGACAGCAAAGAGCAGAGCTGCTCCCTCTCCGGCCCCCGAGCTGCTCCTGTTGCAGGTTCCGTCTTCGTGAATAGCCGGAGATATTTTCACTGTTCATCTCATACACATCCAGTACGACCAGTGGACAAAAGCTTTCTCTCGTTACCGTCGTAACACTGACGGCCCTCTCAGGATCATCCTAACCCGACAGCAACGTATTCCACTTGATGTGACACAATCAAAGGAGTGGTCCACTGGCCTGGTAGCTTTGTGTTTCGGCCCCTCCCGGCTGTTTTGTGTGATATAATGGTGTTGACCCAGCGGCGCCGGGTCCCTCCATATTGAGTTATTAAATGTATGCAACCGCTAAGCTCCTCAACTATTTGCCAGCGAAGTCAGCAACAAGAGGGAGGAAGACGGAGAGAGGAGGAGTCAAGAGGGAGGAAGACGGAGAGAGGAGGAGTCAAGAGGGAGGAAGACGGAGAGAGGAGGAGTCAAGAGGGAGGAAGACGGAGAGAGGAGGAGTCAAGAGGGAGGAAGACGGAGAGAGGAGTCAAGAGGGAGGAAGACGGAGAGAGGAGGAGTCAAGAGGGAGGAAGACGGAGAGAGGAGGAGTCAAGAGGGAGGAAGACGGAGAGAGGAGGAGTCAAGAGGGAGGAAGACGGAGAGAGGAGGAGTCAAGAGGGAGGAAGACGGAGAGAGGAGGAGTCAAGAGGGGGGAGAAGAAGCGCGCCCTGTATATTTTATTCAGTGGCGGCAGAGTACAATTCATAATCAGGGCCGACTGATTCACAGTTTTAATTAGAAAGTAGCCTCATAGCG
The DNA here is from genome assembly GCF_949748355.1 of Melanostigma gelatinosum. Classification (NCBI taxonomy): domain Eukaryota; kingdom Metazoa; phylum Chordata; class Actinopteri; order Perciformes; family Zoarcidae; genus Melanostigma; species Melanostigma gelatinosum. Next base: position 10,166,204 of record NC_136646.1, read on the forward strand.
CCAGGTGGTAACATCTTGATTTATGGAGACCAGACCACAGGCTCCCATCCACCAGAGAGAGTGAGTCCACCGACAGAGGAGGAGGAGGAGGAGGAGGAGGAGGAGTTGGGGGGGGGACGGATGCTGACACTCATGATGAGGGGAAGTGTCTCGTTTCTCACAGCAAGGTGGTTGACACTGTGGGCGTGCAACTCGAGTGTGTCGGAGGGTGTGTGCGTGACCAGCATAAGTGCCCGTCCGTCTACGCTCAAGCTCAAGCTGTACATGGACGAGGCCGATTACGCAGGTTGATGTCAGTAATAGAGATGCACCCATACCACGCGGATGTTGGATAGTCGTCCGATACCGACGCAGCCGGTTCGGGACGATCTGGTTTAGGACACAATTAAATGCGAGGTATCACTGTCGGTAATATTCCAGATAAAAACAGGCTTTTTGAGTGCTTAGTCCCACTATACACGCATCACCCCTGCTTTCACCTCAAACATCCAGTGTCGGCCCAAACTGCATGTACGCGAGCAGCAACACTTCATGATGGATGCCTCTGAGCTGGTACACTGAAAGTCAAAAGAATGAAAGATAGCATCGGGTGAAGGTGGTATAGATGTTGGCTCTGGAGGAAAGAAAAGCCTTTTGGAAAATGGCCAGCGCAGCAATTTTAGCCATGGCTGATGGAATTAGCTTTGGTCCGACAGTAATGTTAAGTTCATGTCAGCCCCACCATTTAAATCACTGCCAGAACAGAATCACTTGACACAGAGAGATTTTTTAATTAAAAAACTGTTAGTGAGAGACGGGAGATAAATGCAGGGAGATCATGACAGCAAAGAGAGAGAGAGAGAGAGAGAGAGAGAGAGAGAGAGAGAGAGCAGGGAGAGAGAGAGAGAGAGAGAGAGAGAGAGAACAGGGAGAGAGAGAGAGAGAGAGAGAACAGGAGAAGAGAGAGAGAGAGAGAGAGAGAGAGAGAGAGAGAGAGAGAGAGAGAACAGGGAGAGAGAGAGAGAACAGGGAGAGAGAGAGAGAGAGAGAGAGAGAACAGGGAGAGAGAGAGAGAGAGAGAGAGAGAGAGAGAGAGAGAGAGAGAGAACAGGGAGAGAGAGAGAGAGAGAGAGAGAGAGAGAGAGAGAGAGAGAACAGGGAGAGAGAGAGAGAGCAAAAGAGTGATTACAGGAGTGAGATAAGTGAAAAGTAAGAGCTCATTCTGCATTGAAGTGAAAACAGAAAAGCAGTGTGGCTCGACTTTCTTCATGCCTGTGTTTACTGTCAATGGCTCACTGCAGCGCTCTGTGTGTGTGTGTGTGTGTGTGTGTGTGTGTGTGCGTGTTTGCTTCCTTCTGTGCTCTCCTATTCTTTGTCACTCTCGATGATTGATTTTTTTGAAGGCCTGGCTCTCGCAATCACGACAGAAACCACAGTGACAGCACACACACACACACACACACACACACACACACACACACACACACCCTTCACCTCGTACTCTCGCACACACGACAAGCACACGGAAAAGGGCTGCATCAATTTGAATGATGCGCACACATGCTATGGAGTAATCCATTGATGTCGAAGGCACACAAGGCCTGCGTGTTAAGTTATGAACATGCAGACGCCGTCGCTCTACATCAGTCGTTCCAGCGGACTCATGCCACCTCGTCAATCTACACGACCGAGTTAACACAAAGCACACAGGCTTGGAGAGAGTCGTGGGAAAACAGGGCAGGAAGAGCAAGAGCATGACAATCAGATCAGATTCAACTTTATTGTCATTGCAGAGAGTAGGGGGGGGGGGGGGGTGACACCGGGGTGCAGAGTTTAGTACGGTGACAGCTGAGGGGAAGAAATCATGTTCTACAGTATCTTTGTTTCTTCTTCATTCATTTGTCGTTTATTTTTAAAGTGAATCCTTCCACCGTCAGCATGCTGCAAACACAACAAAAGGTTACCACGAGGCCGTTATGTATCTACACCACACCGTCAGCAGTGTGTCGTTAACACGCGTCACACACTTCCTGTGCCAAAACACACGCATGAAAAAAGCCACCTCAAAGTCTGCCCTTCTCTCCACACACGCATGCACACACATGTTGCCTTTCCCTTTTCTCACTCGTTTACCATTACAGCACACACACACACACACACACACACACACACACACAGGCTGGAGAATGCGTAGATGAGAACCAACGACAGTATCTCACGTCTCCCGGAGGGTTCCCCTGCTTCATAATAGAGATCAGACACTTGGGCACCAGTTACAGATAATGTCAGGGGGCAATTTAGTCGTGACAGATAATATAATTCCGGTGGACTTAAAATGAAATTTATCACCATGCTGGTATCAAAACAGAGCTCGCCCTTTACCAGCGCTATTTGAACATTGCCTCAAATAAGAGACTTCACAGCTGCTCTTCCATATTTGTTTTGTTGTAAAACTGCTTTTTTTCACAGTGAAAATGCGGAGGTGGTTGTTTGCATGTTATTTCCCGAGGCCACATATATTTGTTGCCTCGGGAGCTTGCCTACGTATCTTCCTCCATACGTCGTTGGGAGGATGAGACTTGTCAATCATCGTCCTCCGCATCTGCAGCCGCTCTCGTCACGATCAGAACTAGCTGTGCAGCTACGAGAAACCCTTTGAAGGATTTATAGCTGCAATGACAACGGGTGAGAGCTTTATGTCCCGAAACAGGTCGAGTCTTCTGTTGAGTGGTCAGCTCAGGGAATTAACTCGGCCCGTAGACGTCCTATAGACCTAGTCTGGGACATTTTAGGGCTGATTGCCTCTCCGCCCTCCACCGGCTATTACACTATTAACTACATGTTTGATGGAGCATCTCGGTGACCCGGCGGGCCGACCTGCATGTAATGTATTTACAACGTTTCCCAGGTCTCTCTTAGGTCTCTTATGTTTGTTATCTCTCCGTCCAATGAGGAAATAAAAGCTGAACGGGTTTTAAAAGCTGAACGGGTTTTTTATGTGTGGATTCATTATTTTAAAACGCTGGTTTGATCAAATCGACTTGGTTTCAGGGTGTTGGCGAGCCTAGTAAGTCATTGATCATCAGAGAATTTTAAAGTACTCACACTTACAATCTCTCCCCCTCACACACACACACACACACACATCCTTAATGAGGGCGCCATCAGGGTCTGGCTGTGTGAGCGTGTTCTAATTGTTTTATCTTTCGAGGTGGCACATTCTTGGACTGAGACTTAATTTAACACCCAGTCCTCCTCAAGCACTGGTGTTGTTTACACCCTGCACCAGCACACACACACTCACACACACCCACACACACACACACACACACACAGGCACTTACACACGGGACTCGACCCTCCAAAAGTGCTCTCGTACCCTCTCTCTCACCCGTGTCATTGCACTCCTCGTCTTTCCCCGATCGCCCTGTCGTCCCCCACCAAACAACCCGTCTCCACCTCAGGTCAATTCATTTGGCAAGCTGTTGTCATGACGTGCCGACTGTATTAGCAACAAGCATGCACTCTGATCCCCTTGTGTTCCCGGTTGTGCACACACACAGCAAAGAGCGCGCCTCTGACAGCGCTGCAGAAATGAGGATTTAGCACCTTTAAAAAGGAAAGAGAGCATCTGAAACACTGAAAATACTCATGAAAACAAGGCAACAATACAAATGTCGTTATCAGTAACCATACAGTCCCATATCCCTATCTGGAACATATATTATAAATAATATGTGTACATCAGTGTGACCTGCAATTGTCGCACCACTACTTGGTCCAATCAGGCTCTCTTTTGAAGTGTTTTTCTTGTCAGATGCATTGTGGGTGATGCGATTGAGCGGTATCTTTGCCCCAAGTTTGATCCAAATCCCACCGGTGACGACCGAGATTTTAAGAAAAAACATCGACGCAGTGCCGCACCGCAGCACTAATCGATTGTTTGTTGGGGGTTTTTTTTCCAGCATTTTCATCCGTCACTTCAAACACAAGTGTGTGGAAATTGATCCGCGACGTGTCCGTGCGTACGTGCGTCTCTCGTCACCGTTCGCCGGGAGTTTTCACAATTGAACAGTCGGAGCGCTTACAGCGCTTTCAATGATTCTCAACTCTGGTTCTTGGCTTTCGGGGAATCGATGCGAGATGCAAACGGGGAACAATCGAACTGAACACACAGAAGAGGTCTGTAACGGCTGCACGAGGGCGGCATCGCCTGCAGCTGCTCGGAGTTGAATCAGTCAGACTTTGACGAACCTATTATGTTAGTGCCCTCTCACAGAAGCTCACACCGCCATCTCCTCTCGCCTCGTTGGAAGTATCACAGCATCTCCCCGTGAGACGGCTGGCCACATACAAACTGTACTCTTTCCCTTCTCCAATCCCCCTCTTTCTCCGTTTCCCTCTCTTTCTGCAGCCCGGTTGCCACATATCACAGATTTTGACAGCATGCGGGAGGAGGTCCCTCAGAGAGGCATTAGCTCCCTCTTGGGAGATCTTCTGCTAAACTCCCGGTGGGCATTTCTCCTTAACACAACGCAATCAATGACTTTATATGTTATCTACTGGCAAACAGAGCCTGAAGGCTGCAGGAGGCGTTGGGAGGGGCCGAGGCTGAGAGACTGCGGGCGGCT